>NC_080067.1:123254052-123470579 GCF_949987535.1 Balaenoptera acutorostrata
TCTCTGAGTCCCCAGAACCTCATAGGTAGTTGTGCCCTTTCTACAACACTTATTCAAGCATATATTCTGACACTGGGCTGGGGCTACTGTGAGGCTCATGAGTCACCCATGCACAACAGTTGAGGAGACACTTGCTGTTGGGGTCTAGGGGCAGAATAATTAGTGAGATATTAATTCGTATTCTTTCCCTCAATATGGTATCTCCTGGAGCAGATTCTGTTGTGCTGGGGGCAGAGGAAATACAGAAGAGGGAGAGAGAGGAGATTATCCTCCCAGGCAAGGAAGAGAGTGGAGTTGGGTGGGTCCTACGGGTAGCAGGACCCAGGCAGGCCCGACTCTTAGTGGAGCTCTGCAAGGTAGCAGGACCACAGCGTGTCGGGAGAGCTATCCATTTATCTAGGAAACTGGTTTTAGGCCTCAGGCTCCTGTGTCCACGAGGAACCACCAACCCATGTGTGTCATGGAAGTAGTGGGGCTTCCAGACCTCAAGGAACCAGCAGGGCTTGGACCACAGGCATCCCGGAATAGCCGATGAGGACCCCAGATTTTATAGGGTCTCCTCACATGCTCTGGGCTATGAAAAATCACAGAACCTTTGCATGACACAGGAGCAAAGCAGGAAAGGACCCTCAGTAATGACTGAGATTGAACCTCCCAGATGCCCTGTAGGATGAGAGCTTAGAGTAGCATTTAATCTCCTTTCAAGAAAATAAAGACAAATAGCATGTATTGCACACGCATTTCAGTTTGTGAGCCATGATTCATACCCAAAACATTTGTTTTTGTGACTGTCTCTATTACTGGACCATGAGCTTCTCCAGGGTAAAAACTCATATCCTTTTGTCTTTGCACTTCTCAGCCTTTGCATGGTGCCTGTTGCAAAGCAGGCCCTAAACAAATACCTGCTGAATAGCTGAATGAATAATGAATCACTCAATCAAGCAGTTAATCGGTCTCTAAGGGCTCTTCATGCCATTTTATTCTATGAAGGAAATGAAAAAGTACCAGATCCTCCTATTCAATCTTTTATTTCAGAATGGAGCTGAGGTCCAGCCCTCCCCACCAGGAAAAAAAAAAAAGAGAGAAAAGAAAAAAAAAATGCCAAAGGTAGAAGGAGGAGGGAGAAGGAAAGGATGGTTGCTAACTTGTAAAGGCTTCCTCCTTCTTTAGGTTTTTGATTCAGGAGGATGAATGAGTCAATTTTCTTTCCTCTTTTATTTCGTGTAGCACTAGCTTCCTCCAGGAAATGTGAGAAATCCAAGAGTTAGGCTGGGTACCTACCTCTGCGAATTTGATCAAGGACTGTGGGAAGCCATCAGGGGATGTTGTCAGGGAAACAGTGCAGCCCTTTGGTTTTCTTCACGTGTACTGAAAACTCAGAGCTTGACTAACTGGTTTTTCCAGGTGTGTTCATTCTGGAAGGCCATGACCTGGATAATTTGCCTGAGGGAACTTATGCTCATGATTGTGTAGTTACCTGGCTTCCAGGCACCAAGGACAAGAGGACTCAAAATAATATTCTATGATAGTTAACATTCACAGAGTTTTATGTGATTCCTTTTATGTGCAATTGTTGGGACTTCTCTCCAGAAAACTATATCTAAGAACCAAATATCTGGACAATATTCTAGGAGACGATCAGGAAACATGAACAAGCAAACAAAACCTGTCATGGAATAAGTAAGCCATCAGATTGCTCCCCTTTCTCTTCCAAACCCCTTGAGACAATGCCCCACTACAATGAGGTAAGTTGGTAATTTGATAAAAGCCAGGGTGCATCACAGGAAGCAATGGTTTCCCAAATTGCCTTAGGAACACTGGCTTTTCATTTTTGCCTTTCCTAGGACTCCTAAGAGAGCCCTTTTCCTCTCCTATCCAGCCTGGTTTAGCCCCTAATTAAATTCTTTTCTCTTAGGCAAACTAATAGGCTGGCTGTTCGTTCCCAGTTCCAAAGATTCTATCATCTTATTAACCATCTGTAAGAGCAAAAGCGTCTTGACTCTCCCAAGAGGGAAGACATGGAGGCTGGGAACCTCCATCACCCGAGGGCTGTTTGGTGGCTTCCCTCTTCCTTCCACACCCCTTTTGGAGGTAAGAGTCATCCCATCCTTGCTCCTCTTAGGTTCCACCGGAGTCCAAAGGATTAGGCAATGGGCATGACTGCAGTGCTCCAGCCCTACCCAGGGGTCAGGGCTCACGGCCAGCCTCCTCACAAGAGGTCACTGTGGCTGGCTGCTCCCGGGCAGCTCAGGCTGAAGCTGTCTGATCTCAGACACACAAGGGCAAAGCCCCAGGGGTCTGGCTTTGTTGGCTGTAGGGCCAGTTTGGCCTGGTGACCAGGTGGATGTTCTGATGACCGGGCAGCTCTCCTCTCTCACTCCTGGGTTCAAGTCTGGAGACACAGATTTTGAATTTAAGAGAAGCAGACTTTAGAAACCAAAAGGGAATTAGAGAGAAAAATGCTATAAACTTTACAGACTAGAAAAAACAATTTTGCCTCTATAAGAATATGTTCTTGATTTCTGATAGAAATACTGTATATTCGTTACATTTGTGAGCCAAATATTGACCTGACCATGGCTTTTAATGATAGTGTTAGGACAAACCTATAATCCTATATCAAGGAATAAAGTTAAGTGAAATTATATAAAAATAAAACTAGTGTCTCTAACCTTAAAATCTTCCTGATTGTTAGGGTTCACTTTAGAAGTTCAACAGCAGTTGGTCTACCTTCATGACCTCCTCTAGACGAGCCTGCTTTCCCTCAAGTGTTAGCAATCATGATGTGTTAAATTTGTTTCTCCTACTTTATTTCTAGGCTCTTCATTTCGTCTAATTATGTGTTTTAAAATTGCACATTGACTGTGAATCTATCTTACGTGATTCTTGACATACCCCGTGTTTTTAAATAGACATTTTGAAAATGTAAGGTTTTATTTACAACGTAAGTTTGGGCAAATTCACCCTTGCATTCAGGTTGAAAGGAGCCTAATCCATTGGTTATCTAACTTCCATCACTTCCTCACCATCTTAAGACTCTGACTCAAATCATGTGGGGAGAGTCTGAAATTGTTTTGTGCTCAAAGCACTTTTTATTTTTTTGCAAAATATTCTTTGGTGCTGATGCACTTCCTTAATATTATCTGTAGTAAGATATGCACCAATACCCTGACATAAGTGTGCTTCCAGACAACCTGGAACTTGTCATTTTATTCCATTTCATTCTTTAGTTGCTCCTAGAATACATTTCAAATGAAAGAGTAAAAGCTGTCATATAAATAGGTGAGGTAAAGGGAAAGGAAGACAGAAATGCTTACAAGTTGCAAACAGGAAAAAGAAATTAGGACAACAGGGCTTCAGAAAGGCTGCAAACACATTCGTAAACAAACAAAGACTGCCGTGGAGCAACCCTCATGTTTGTCTTTGCTCTGATGGTGCAATGTGGTCTAGTGGTCTGACCAACTGGGAATCCAGTGCCTGGGTTCTCAGTTTTTTGCTTCAGACTTACTGTTCTGTACTGAACGGCCTTGGACTGAATGGTCTTGGACAGGGTTTCTTGATCTGAGAGATAGGCAGATTTCCCAGCTGAGAGGCTCAATGTTTATAAGTGGAAAGGTTGCAGAGGGGTGAAGAACATTGTTACAAGTAAAGCAAGGCTGTCACAGATGAACTATCAATGCAAGATGTTTTATTTTTACTTGCACATTTGGAGGCAAACTCCAATCTTCTCTGCCCTGTACAGTGTGTTTGTTTGTTGAGGTCCCTGATAATCTAGGCAGTTTGGAAAGGGGTGGGGAGTGTATGTGAGGAGAAAAAAGAATCACCTAATGGCCGTCCTTGGTGGTTTTCTGTGATTTGCATGTCCTCTCTCCCCATCCCCAGCACTGATCTCTTTTTTTTTTACTTAAGAATTTATATTGCAGTGTAAGATTTTATAATTAGCACGACTGGTTATTTGTATTTTTCTCCAAATGATTGCATATTTGCATATTATAAAGAAAGATATTCAAACATATCTGAAGTTCTCTTTAAAGGAAACCATGTTTAAAGAAAGCCCCCACTTCTATTAAAATTCCATACTCCTTGGAGTGGTTCGGTTTAGTCCAGCTGCTGATTTATGAAATCCATAAATAGTTAAAAGCCTCCAGTCCGTGGTAAAGAGGAATAAAACAGACTTGTCTCATGACCCCCAAACACATCAAAAACTGCAAAATAATTCACTTTTTACTTGGTGTTTCAACAAAATGTTATAGAGTGAGAATTTTGCTATTTCTGAATTGGGTTTTCATCTCAATGTTGGAATCAAATAAACTTGGAAATAATTATGTTTTCTTTGATTTCAAAGTGCAGGCTTTAATAAGAAAATTACTGCTTTTGTTTTTTAAATCATGGAATCACTCAAGAGGAATCCATTCAAAATTATTGCTATTAAGCCTTATGAACAAGTTACAAAATATAAAAGCTAATTCTTTAAAATAGTCCATGCTTAGTAGGTTTTTGTTGTTGTTGTTGTTTTCTTTAATGTTGAACATTGTTTTCTTTTTAGAGCTCATTTCTGGCTTACAGAGCCTAGAAAAATGGTCTGAACCAATAGTAACTTTTTTTCCTCTTCCTTCTTCCTTCTCTTCCCCTTCCTTCCCACCATTCTTCTTTTTTTTCTCACCCTTTCCCCCTAACTTTTTTGCCCCCAACCTGTTTCAGTGCCTACTGTGTACCTGGCACATTGATACTGAGTGCCTTGGATTTAAAGGTGAAAAAAACGCAGGTTCTTCTGAGCAGCTCAGGGAGACCTAGGACAGCAAACCCCACTTACCTATGCCAGAAAGTATCGAGAGCCCAGGCCGGATGCAGAGACAACCAGGACACAGGAGAGAGCTTCTCAGAGGAGGTAAGCTTTGAACTGATACTAAAAGGCAGGTAGTGATTAGCTAGGGACTTGAAGAGTATGAATGATGAGAACAGCATACACAAAAGCACAGAAAGAGAAAGCAGACTAAGACATCTAATGTATTGTGAGGTGGAGGGGAAGGGGTAGAAGAGTGAGAGGAAGAGATAAATCTGGAATCTGAGGCAGGGGCAGGGGTTTTCCACGTCTGGCTATGAAATTTGGATTTATTCCTGTGGGTACATGGGAGCCACTGAAGGTGATTAGCTAGAAGAATGTCATGACCAGATTTGCATTTGAGAAAGATCACCCTGGCTTCCTTCTAGAGGTCTCGAGGGGATGGGGGTTGAAATTAAGGGCTTCTGGGACGTACCATGTCATACGAATGTGAATTTTCTTTCAGAATCAACCAGGTCCATGCATGCATTCATGCAGCAAGCCTTTAATTAAACATCTATTTTCCACAAGGCCTCCAGCTCAGCACTGTGGTGAAGACAAAGAGTTAAAACAGAGTCACTGCAAAGCTCTCAGCATCCCTCCTGAATACCATGTTTTGGTAAAGCAAGCTTGCTGCTGCCTGAATCTCACCAGTGAACTCCCATGCACCATCTATAACATCCATTTTGTGTATAGCTTAATTCCACTATTCTAAAAATTCCTTTTCTGTCGTTTTGAAATGCAACAACTCCAATAAGTTTAATAGCATCTATTCTTCCTCTTTCTTAAGAAGTATTTTCAGTGACAATGACATCTCCCCTTGTACTAACCATTTACAAAAACAGTAACAAAATAAAGAACAAAACTTCAGGCTTGTAAATCTACACAATTCCCTCATCTAGGTGGATGAATTTCCTTCATTTCCAAGAGCATTCAAAGTGCTACAAGTTAATTTAAAAGAAAAAGAAGCTGGTTGAACGTTCTCACTCTAATTCCACTTGTAGGAAATAAAGAAGGATAGAAATTAGCACCTATCTCAGTGGAGTGTTCTGAGAAATCACTGTGTGAAAAGGCAGAGAGTGATCTCAATCAAAAGCTTCTGCAATAAGATTTTGGAACCAAATACAACCCCTATAAGTAGACTTGGCTTATAAGTGGAAACAATCGATCTTACAGTTAAATTTCTGGGGCTTTTGAGAAAAGAAAATCCAAAATAATCTTCATTCATATCTTACACTAATTTCTTGAGGTTTTAGAAATTATAACACTTGACTATTATACAATCTTTTCTAAGGGCACTTGTACGAAACAATTTCATTTTCAAAAATTAGAAAAACTTTTTATAATTAAATAGTTTAAGGGAAAAATGAAAAAAAAATTGGAAACACAGGTAGTACTGGAAATAAGACCACAAGCTGAACAAAATGGATATCATACAAGGAACAACAATCGAAAGCTAAATGCAGAACTTGTAGCTTGTATATTAATAATGCAAGAACCATATACATTTATTCATAATAATTGACTGAAGATAATTTGCTGTGGAATGATTGAACCAGAACTAATTGTTGGCCTGTGCATTTTATTTTAACACCATAACCTGATATTATAAAGATTTTCATACTAAAATTTAATGTGGTCAAAATTCAAGCAGTATTAATGTCTGATTATATATTCATACAATAAATGTATTATGGATACTATGAACAAATTGAATACAAAACACTTTTGAAATGGTGTTTGATAAAATATATATGTGTATATGTATACCAATTGGTATACATATATATACACCAATTACATAGCAAATATTTCAAATCATTTTAGATCACGAATTACTATTAGAAGAAGTTTACTCTATGAGGAAAATAGGAGTCTGTTTATTTCTTGGAAGAAAGCTTCAAAAATAATAATGGAGCCTGAAGAATCTATAAAAATAATATGAAGAGGAGCCTGACAGCTCTTGAGGATACTTCAAACAGCTTGAATTTTATTTACTTGACCCACCCACAAGGACAGGGAACCAAGACAATGCTTTCCAGCTTATTTTCCACAGGAGATTTGGTGCCACAGGACAAATGGAACCAAAACAATGCTAAGAATGGAAAATAAAAATCAAGGAAACGGTAGAAACATAAAACCACTGGTGCTGTTCTTGGTATCTAGACACCTGAACTCAAATCTTGCCACCACGAATAACTAGCTGCCAGACTTTGAAAATGGCAGTCACTTACTCTGGACCTCGATTTACTTACCTGTTAAAGGTAGGTAATAATATTTGCCCTACACGTTTCACCAATCGTGAATAACAAAGAAAAGCAGTGAGATAAGAAACCTATAAGTGCATCTCAAATTGTAAGGTGCTGAAACTTTGCCGGGTAATAAGTACTATTCTTCCTGGATCCTTCTCTCTCTTTCAGTGGTTTCTTTTCTTAGGTACTGAGAAGATACAGGCTTGTTCAAGAATAACTCATCCAGAACATTGTTGAAACAAATATTTCAAAAACAATTCTTTAATCATTAGAAGAGACATTTTAGCCTGGTTGAGAAAGATCTCTCTTTGATAGTAGTCTATTAGGATATTAGTCTATTCAGATATTCAAAGGTAAGTATGGTCCTTTTCCCATGTTCCAGAAGGCTCAAAGGTTTGTCATTTCAGTAAATCTATAAACCGGTAATTTCTGTTTTATAGAGTTACAGTTTATGGTTTGTGGTCTTTGACACCTGCAATGTTGATCTCATGTATTACAGGCTCCTTGAGCATACAAACTTTTTGTTAGATCAGGCCTTCCAATGTCTACCCTAGAGCCACTAGAGTTATATTAAAACCGAACACTGATGAAATGGCACTCAACTTAAAAGCTTTACTCAGTTCAGGTCAGTGCAATTCAGCAAACATTTATTTAGGGTTAATTCTGAGCTGGGCATTGTTCTAGGTACAGGGCTATTCAACAAGGATTTTTATATAATCTGGGCCCTCCAGGACTCTCACTGCCTATGAGATACTATCCAACTCCACGGGATGGCATTTGGGCTTTAAAAAGAAAATCTGTTGCCAATCTAATAAACTAACCATGTAAAAAGATAGTTTTGAAATAATGGAGAAATTTAATATGGCTAACGATTAGCTGGTACTTAACTAACATCAATTTTGTTTGTGATAATGGCATTGTGATTAGGGTAAGACAATGCCCATTTTTTTAGAGATACATAATGAAGTCAGGAGAGATGAACTGATATATGCCTGAGATATACTTTTTAAAAAACTCAGGAAGAAAAGAAAAAAAGAAAAGGAAACAAGGGAGATGAAACAAATGTACCCAAATTTTGAGAATCATTAAATCTAGGTGACAGGCATTTGAGGAATTATTTATTATTCTTTTTCCTTTTATGAATGTTTGGAATCTTTCACATTAAACACATTTAAAAAATTGGTTGCCCAAGCTTCTAGCCTTTTTTGTTCTCCCCCTTTACCTAGATTAGGCCCTAGTACTTTCAGCATGGGCTGCACACTGGAATGTGCATTTCAAGTGACATGTTGTGTCTCCAGTCCAGCGTCTTATTCAAGGTCACCCTTGAAGGTCTCAGGTCGCCTCTGCTGAGAAGCCTTTGTTTAGTGGCTCAGACAGAACCGATGATTTCCCCCAGCTCTGGGCACTCCTAGAACTTGACTCATGGTTCTCTTACGGTATTAAAACTATTCCTTGTTCTTTTCTCCTGCTGGAGCGGAAACTCCTTTAGATTAAACATGTATCTTCATTGGCTTTCTTTCCCTTTTCTTATCATGGGGTCTGACACAGAGTCTGCTCTCCATCAAATTCGGACCTTAAAAGTGTCTGTGAAATGGGAGAGTTATCAGTCTTCCCAGGACCTAGTGCATAACACACAGTCATTTCGTAACCTCAGTAACGATAGCTCCAAAAGTACATTTGGGCAGCTAATCTGTGCAAATTATATTTTGACTGTAGAAATATGGAGTTATGCAAAACTTAAGTGTATTTGTTTAGCTTAACCTAGTTACTGTAGCAATTTAGGAAACTTCCTCATTCATTTCAGGTATGAGGCATTTGACTTGACCTGAGCCAGTAGGGACTCATTTTGGAGAACACTGCATAACTAGGTCTCATTTTGGTGCAATGCACACTATTACTATCCACAAAGTGCTTTTGATTTACCAGGAAATATTTCGACAAAGCTCTTCTCCCTTCAGGGAAGTGTGGGTGGCGGTGTTGGTGGTGCAGGACAGAGAAGCAAAAAAAGAGACACTCTCAAAGCAGTACAGTTCTTCTGTGCTGTTATAATGCGATCTAATTAGATTAAGGAGATTTGCTCTTTATATTTACTTTCACAGAGATTGATTCTACAAATTTTTGTAAAAATGTTCTAGGGGCAAAACAAACATGTGACACTTTCTAGAGGTGAACTCTCTGTATAGATTTAGACTTTGTTTAAATGACTAGTTATCATGTGATCCAATCTTAATGGGCTTTTAAAAATCAACAAGAAAAATATATTTTATGAGCTTAACTTTGTTGTTAGAGCCCAATCTTTGTACGTGATTTACTTGGGCACGTGGCATGTGTTTTGAAAAATCAACCTTCTTTGGGAATTGTGCTCTTAAGATATTTGTTCAGAGATGTTCAAGCTGTCAGTTACAAGATGCTTGAACCAGAAATGGGACAGTCTGGGTAAAGTGCAGTTGTTATGTAGCCTTTCTGTGTGTGTATGTTTGACAGTTGTGGTCAAATATATAGGTGTTATCTCCCTCAAGTAATCATTACCATCTGTTACCTCAACTCATCTTAGAGTTCATAATAGTGTTATTTCTCTTAGGACCAAGTTGAGAGTATAACGTTAAGCTTAATATAGACTTGTTAGCAGGGCTTTTTTTTTGTTTGTTTTTTTCTGTAGTCTAACAATGTGTGCTTGTCCAAAGAAGGCTAGACAGTATTTTATAGTATTTGATCCCAAATTGCGATTTCCAACTTTGCTTGTTTCCTTTGCCCACACTGAAGCTGCATCTCCTTTGTTTCTTTAATCTTCAAAGTGATGATGGTGGCTGATGACATTTGATAAAGAATTCATCTTTTATGGAGCAATTTGTTAAATGAGGATTTTAAAAATTATTATTATAAAACCCAGGAAAATTACACTATATAAATAATTTTTTTTCCAGGCAAAAGCCATTAGTCACGATCAAGAATTCCTTCATACTAAAGACTGAACACGCATAATGAATATACTTGGGGGTTAATTTGCTTTACGGTAGGAATAAAGCCTTGAGCTCCTGGATAGAATAATGTACCTTTGAGTTTGGAATCCTTGAACACCACTATGGGTGTAAGGCCGTTGAATCCTTTTGTTACATTTAAGCCCCATTTTCTCAGGAATATAAACTGTATATTTGTTACGGGACTTATTTATGGATTTGCGTAGTAGGTAATCTTGATTATTCAAATCACTCTTCCTTACTTTTATGGGAAGTACTGTTGGCTGTGCTCTACTTGGTTATGTAAGTTGTGGAGTTAAACAGCAGAATTAGCATTCACACTCTCCGTTCATGAATAACATTCTTTTAGTAACCGTGCATTTAGACACAGATAGACAGGAGTTTAAATTATTGTTCAAGTTTCTTTTATTGAACAGAATAACATGGAGTGCTCTTTCAAAATTCAATGAAAATCTTAGGAAATATGCTCTCTTTTCTAAATTTTATTTATTTGTTTTTATTTTTTATTTTTTGGCCACGTTGGGTCTTCACTGCTGCTCACAGGCTTTCTCTAGTTGCGGCGAGCGGGGGCTACTCTTCGTTGCGGTGTGTGGGCTTCTCACTGTGGTGACTTCTCTTGTTGTGGAGCACAGGCTCTAGGTGTGCAGGCTTCAGTAGTTGTGGCATGCGGGCTCAGTACTTGTGGCTCGTGGGCCTAGAGTGCAGGCTCAGTAGTTGTGGCACTCGGTCTTATTTGCTCTGGGGCATGTGGGATCTTCCCGGACCAGGGCTCGAACCTATGTCCCCTGCATTGGCAGGTGGATTCTTAACCACTGTGCCACCAGGGAAGTTCAGGAAGTATGCTCTTAATATATGATGTAAACTCTGTGTATGACATCCTTGAGACTATGCAATGAAACTAGTGACAAGTAAACAATAAAACAATGATAAATCAATTTAGCAAAACCAGAAAGCTGAAAGCATTTGATGAAACACAACTCCACAAAGAAACTGTGAAGTGCTGACAGAACTCTTATATAAACTTCAATGCTGGAAGGGCAGTTGTCATAGCTGTTCCTGGAAATCTTTTTGAGGTTTCCAGGATGTGTTGCCACTAATCTTTTTTTTTAAATCACCTACTATATTGTGCAACCTGTAACTAGCATTGACTAATTTATATTTTGTTTCCTCTTAAGGCTGACTCAGGTTCAGTTCTTCTCAAAGGGGTTCAATGGAGCAACATGTAGGAGTCCTGTGCAAAGAAGCTTCTAGATGCAGGACAGAGCACAGCCTCAGGAAGGTCACACGGGTCAAGCTGATTACCTCCTCCAGCTCTGGCAAGCAGGGGCTCAGCTGGGTTACCCGAGTTCACAGGAGTTATTGACATTCAGCTGCAGCTCTCACTCATTACTGATCGGCAGGAGAGTGTCTGGGCTTCAGGTTAACTCTTCCGTGCCCTGTTTCAAGATTGCAGTGAGATCGAAAAAGAAATTGTAACTTCATCTCAGCTTATTCCTGGTTGTATTGAAGAAATGAACCTTTTAAACCAATACCTAATATACCTGTGACAAGGGAAGGTAATGATCCATTAATCATTTTAAAGGTGCTGGATAAAACATAAGTAAATATGTTTGTCCCATATTTGTTCATTATGCAGTGAATGTTTATTTCTGGGGAGGGTGGGGGTAGGATATGTTTTACCTTCCTATCAAGAAGAATTTCCACCTTTTCTTTGATAAAGAAAGCCCCATATGATTTTGAAAAAGATAATAGCGGCATTGGTAATTCTGTGTCACTTAAAAGTGCATGTTTCCCCTGAGTGGCTCATGTAAAACGAACCTCAGGGAAAAACTTCATACCTCATCATCCAAGACGTTTCAAGACGTGAAGTTTCAGGGAAGTTTGGAATCTCTCTGTTAGGTTACAGACTAGGAGCTCTCTGCTAAGCCAGTTCCTTCAGGCTCTGATCTCCTGCTGACACAATATGGTCTTCTAGAAGTGACTTAACCTGTCTATCTCTACAAACTCATTTGTAAATTGAGAATAACAGTTAATTAATCCATGAAGCATGTCTTTCTGGTAGCAATGGGAAGACTGCCTTACTGTTCAATCCTAGGGCCTCTAAATCATGTTTATCATTGGTAGCCCTCTGTTCACCAGCATTCTACTGGCCCTGGAACACATGTTATACTGAATCCTTGGTTCTCTTTTATTCCTAATTACTCCTGCAAATGGTTGAGGATCTATATACAACTGAGGCTTACTTTCATTCAACTACTATATTTAACAAAAAAGTATTAAGCTTCCTTTAAGGGCCAAGCATTTGTAAGGCCAAAGCCCTACCCTTAAGGAGCATATTGTTAGCCAGAAGACACAGTGTTACAACACAATGCAGTCAATTCTAGAAAATCCAAATGAATGATTCAGACTCCAGGTGGATTGTGGGAGTTAGGAGTTATCCAGTCTGATTTCTGACTCTGTCAGATGACCTAGCTAACTGCCAAATCTACACTTGACCTGAGGAAATACAAAAGACTACTTATATAGATTTTCTCTCTTTCTGTAACATTTGACGTTGTTGACCATTCTCTATATTATGGAAGTTCTGGGAGCTGTGTCTGTGTTTGAATTTAGTGTGAATGAAGTAATTTGAGTGATGCTAGTCCTAAATAATTATTAGCTTTCTACATTTCTATCCCCAGACTTTTTTACTTGATCTCAGTCACCCCCCCAAGGCTTTAACCATTTTCCAAATCTTTAACAATACCCAGCCCTCTTTTGAGTTTCAGCTCCATCTTTGCATTTGCCTGCTCTGTATTTCCCCTCCTGTATCCCAGCTGCATTTTTAACTTAACAAGTCTGTAGCAACATGTTTCCCCAAATAAGCTGCTTCTTCTGACTTCCTTTTTGCTGCATATAGAGTGATCATTCACTCAGTTAATTAGCCTCTCAACTTCAGAGTTATCTTGGATTTCTCCTTTGGCTTGACCCACACAATTTCTCTCCCATCAATAGCTCATAAATCTGATTTTCAGACTTTCCTTAATTTATTTGTACACTCCTGTCGTCAGACAGTCTTCTTAAAACAAAACTATCGTTCTTTCACTCATCTGTCACACCCTTAAGGACCACGAGGTAAACTCCAAACTCCTGAATGTTACATGTAGACTTTTATAATTTGGTACCCATTTGCCTTTCGTCAGCCTTATCGCTAATGATACCCTCCGCTGTCTTTATAACCATCCTCCAAAGTTATTCCACCCCTGAAATGCTCTGTATAGTACCGCCTCCTCCCAACTCCACTTGCCTTCTCTATAATCAGTATCCTATACTTCTTCAAGAACTCGTTCAGATGGCCATGAAACTGTCACTGATTCCTCTTACAAATAATCTATCTTCTGATATGTAGCTTTTAAGTTCTATTTTTCTTAAGGAACTTAACATTTACTATGTTATAAAACAAAATTCAACTGAGTAAATTTTAAAGATCTTTTTGGGTTTTTTCAATGATTCACAATTGGGCAGCATTCCATCTAGCAAATAGAAAGGCGCTCTGAGGAGCTGAAAGACTTTTATAGGCAGAAGTAGGTGGAAGTTACTAGCAAAGAGTAGATTATTTGTGGCAAGGTCACCTTCCTTTAGGAGATGGCAGGAGTTTATCAGAAAGATTACCTCACTTGTGCTGACCAGGTCATTTCAGATTGACTGGTTTAATATTCCACTCCTGGGAGAGGGTGAAACTGTAATTAAGTTAGGTATTAAGTCCTGATTTGGTGATGTGGACTTAGCACAAGTGACTCCATTTAGGACCTCTTGACTCTTTTTTAAACAACTATCAAGACCATAACTACTTATTAATTCACCTTACTTCTAAGTTCTATGAAGACAGAGGAGATCGTGTCTTTTTGATGTTCGAGTCTTCCTCATCACCTAGCACAATGTTTTGTAAATAATCGGTAGTTAATAATATCTATTGTAAAAACAATATGAGGGACTTCCCTGGTGGTGCAGTGGTTAAGAATCCGCCTGCCAATGCAGGGGACATGGGTTCGATCCCTGGTCCAGGAAGATCCCACATGCTGCAGAGCAACTAAGCCCGTGCGCCACAACTCCTGAGCCTGTGGTCTACAGCCCGTGAGCCACAACTACTGAACCGCATGCCACAACTACTGAAGTCTGCACGCCTAGAGACCGTGCTCCTCAACAAGAGAAGCCACCACAATGAGAAGCCTGCGCACCTCAACGAAGAGTAGCCCCCGCTCGCCACAACAAGAGAAAGCCTGCGCTCAACAACGAAGAACCAACACAACCAAAAATAAATAAATAAAATACAAATTTTTTAAAAAAAATTAAAAAAAAACAATATGAATAAAATAGAATTAAAGGCTACCTTTTCCTTAGTAATTTGAAATATTAAAAAATTTTGAACAACAAAACTGTATAAAATCCATTTTAGTTCTTCATTTCCTGCATTCAAATTTCCTCAAGAGGGTCAAGAAAAATCTAAATTTATTTTTTGACCTATTGAGTTAAGGACAACAGATGGCTTATAAATGAGGATTGAAATTTAAATGTGAAAAGTTAATAATGTCAGGAATGAATATCCCATTGGATTGCAAGTAGAATGGGAAAAATCAAATAGGATAATCAGACCATTCTCATTTGACTCTCAGTAACCAGCAGTAACAAAGTTCTGCTCAGGAATATTAATAGTAATGTTCAAGCAGGACTTTCTATGATTTGATCTATGCAAAAAAAACTAAGAGAAACAAATGAAATAGAAAAAGTTTCTGGAAAACATGGATAATTTATTATCATATTATGGTGAGACAATTAACAAATTAAATATTAGTAAGTTAAACCCTAAAATGAAAATGTTTTATATCTTTATATATAAAAAGAAAGACTAGTTTGTGTGGCTTGTGGTAGAGGGTATGAGAAGGATATGAAGTTATTGAAGAGGATAATAAACTACCTTTTCTAAAAAGAACAGTGACAAATTTGGCAATATGGTAAAATCACTGTTGTGAAAAATACTGTAGAAAGACCTACTACATAGTTGCACATTTTTCATATCTGAAAAGGGAAAAGAAGAAAATTGAATTTTGTCTAATAGCTGCTTTTAACCTCTAGGGTTCGGTCTGTCACTCCTCAGTCTTTAGAAATGCATTCTTTTTCTGCCAATGTTCTCGACATAAAATTGTGGGATTCCTATTGGGTATTTTCCTTCCTCCGGTAGTTAACTTTTTATTATTGCTTCTATTCAGAAATGAAGAGTTCCTATTTAAAACTGTTAGAGATCGACATATAGATGTGAGATAGTGGCACTTATCATGACTCCATGACATGACTTTCCCATGATGGTACTGAACCACTGTTTGTAGTGTCTGGTTGTTTTCTCTCCTATACTTTCACCTGCAGTCTGACCCACGATTTTTCTCAACAGGGGTGACCTCAGAGGAGGCTGATCTGTCTGCCCTCTGGTTTCCCAGAAGATGATAATCATGCTGCAATTGAAATTATGCTTCAAGGTAACTTGAAGTCATCACTTTCTGGCGTGCTTGTAGTCACCTCCATGATGATAAATGCACCCTTAGATTACATCTTGGAAATCTGGCATCACCCATTCTTCCTACATCTTCATTTCAGTGTAGTCAAGTTACAATAAGCATGGCTTCAATGCTGGTATGCAGAAGACTTAATATTAAATCACCTGTGAGCAATTTGTGTTTCAACAAGCCCTCCTGGTGATTTTGAAACATGCTAAGTTTGAGATCCACTGTTTTAGGTAATTAACAATAAGTGCTGGAACAAACAATCCCCAAATCTCACAACAAAGGCTTATTTCTTGCTCACATCACAGTCCAATATGGGAGAGATAGGCACCCTCTGTCTTGCAGTTAAGACATCTTGAACACTTGGCTTCCAAATTGCTGAGGGAGGGAAAGAAATATGAAAGGTTGCTTGGGAAGGGTTTATGGGCCAAGCTTGGGATTGGCTTACATCACATCTGCCCACATCTTGTCTGCTAGAGTCTAGTCACTTAACTGCAACATCCAGCCAGGAAGGGTGGGAAATGTAGAGGAGCACATGGTTATTTGTGAGAGTTAACAGTTGGCCACAAGCAGGAGCAGAGAAGCATTATATCAATATTACATCCACCAGCAGATAAGTTGTTCTGACTTTTTGTTTTATTATTTTTTTTAACATCCATGGACCCCTGGCACTGAACCATTGCTTTGAAAGCCATCTTCCAACTTGTATTTGACACTTCTACTAGAATAGGGTCTCTTTATTCCTTCCTGGGCTTTATCTCTGAATCAGTTTGTGACCAGGCTATGTTTATGTAAGACATAAACATAGACATAGACATACATAGAATAGACAAACAGACATAAAAACAAAAGGGCTGATTCAAACAGTACTGAAGGGAAGAAATGAGAGTATTATCTCCCAAACTACACTCTTCCCACAGCCTTGATCCCATTTCCCCAGAGGTACCAATTTTGAACCACATGTGGTTCTTCTGATGTTTAACTTCATAACTCTCAATGAGATCATAAACTCCAATCTTACAGAGGCCAAGCAGATAAAGTAAACAAATAAAGTGGGGCATAAGGAACACAGGTGGAGGATTGGGGAATGTGGCCAACGGTATAGCACAGGCTCCATCTAAGGGAAACCTGTTAGTCAGCTCTGGCCAATTGCTCCCATGCAGGAATGCAACTTCAGTGCTGCTAGATGCTTCTTCCACTATTTTTTCCAAGAAAAACTGGAAATATGAATGTTTTAAGTTTCTTAATTTTTATAAACATTGTACAGGAAATAAACAACAAAAAAGATCTCTTTTGCAGAATTAGCTTGTGGGCTACCAATTTGCAATTCCTGAACTAAACCGTACATTCGTACCTCAATTTTACATTAACACCCACGTTTAACAATTGTAACCCACCGAATTTACAACTTAAAATATCTCTCTACTTTTTCATATGGAGAGTGATGAATGTCCTGCTATACTCTCTCTTTATTTCCGGTTGATTTCCACCGCCTTAATTTTTGATTAGTCACGTCATTACCGAACTTTGTGTTTATTCATCAAAGTTGACATTCATTAGCTCCTTATGTCCCATTATTAAGATAAGAAAATTAGTTCTTCTCTACGTCTTTCCTCCTCTTTTCCTGATATTTACTTGGCTCTGTTAGCTGTGCCATTATTTTTACATTGACCAGATTCATACTATTTAAATTGTGTATTACCATCATAATTTATTCATTTTATTTATTTTTTTACATCTTTATTGCACTATAATTGCTTCACAATGGTGTGTTAGTTTCAGCTTTATAACAGAGTAAATCAGTTATACATATACATACATCCCCATATCTCCTCCCTCTTGCGTCTCCCTCATACCCTCCCTATCCCACCCCTCTAGGTGGTCACAAAGCACTGAGCTGATCTCCCTGTGCTATGCAGCTGCTTCCCACTAGCTATCTATTTTACATTTGGTAGTATATATAAGTCCATGCCACTCTCTCACTTCGTCCCAGCTTACCCTTCCCCCTCTCCATGTCCTCAAGTCCATTCTCTAGGTCTGCGTCTTTATTCCTGTCCTGCCCCTAGGTTCTTCAGAACCAATTTTTTTTTTGATTCCATGTATATGTGTTAGCATATGGTATTTGTTTTTCTCTTTCTGACTTACTTCACTATGTATGACAGACTCTAGGTCCATCCACCTCACTACAAATAACACAATTTCGTTTCTTTTTCTGGCTGAGTAATATTCCATTGTGTATATGTACCACATCTTCTTTATCCATTCATCTGTCGATGGGCACTTAGGTTGCTTAAATGTTGTAAATAGAGCTGCAATGAACATTGTGGTACATGACTCTTTTTGAATTATGGTTTTCTCAGGGTATATGCCCGATAGTGAGATTGCTGGGTCATATGGTAGCTCTATTTTTAGTTTTTTAGGGAACCTTCATATTGTTCTCCATAGTGGCTGGATCAATTTACATTCCCACCAACAGTGCAAGAGGGTTTCCTTTGCTCCACACCCTCTCCAGCATGTATTGTTTGTAGATTTTTTGATGATGGCCATTCTGACTGGTGTGAGGTGATAGTTCATTGTAGTTTTGATTTGCATTTCTCTAATGATTAGTGATGTTGAGCATCTTTTCATGTGCCTCTTGGCCATCTGTATGTCTTCTTTGGTGAATGTCTATTTAGGTCTTCTGCCCATTTTTTGATTGGGTTGTCTGTTTTTTTTTAATATTGAGCTGCATGAGCTGTTTATATATTTTGGAGATTAATCTTTTGTCCCTTGATTCATTTGCAAATATTTTCTCCCATTCTGAGGGTTGTCTTTCCATCTTTTTTATGGTTCCCTTTGCTTTGCAAAAGCTTCTAAGTTTCATTAGGTCCCATTTGTTTATTTTTGTTTTTATTTCCATTACTCTAGGAAGTGGGTGAGAAAAGATCTTGCTGTGATTTATGTCAAAGCGGGTTCTTCCTATGTTTTCCTCTAAGAGTTTTATAGTGTCTGGGCTTACATTTAAGTCTTTAATCCATTTTGAGTTTATTTTTGTGTATGGTGTTAGGGAGTGTTCTAATTTCATTCTTTTACATGTAGCTGTCCAGTTTTCCCAGCACCACTTATTGAAGAGACTATCTTTTCTCCATTGTATATCCTTGCCTCTTTTGTCATAGATTAGTTGACCATAGGTGCGTGGGTTTACCTCTGGGCTTTCTATCCTGTTCCATTGATCTATATTTCTGTTTTTGTGCCAGTACCATAGTGTCTTGATTACTGTAGCTTTGTAGTATAGTCTGAAGTCCGGGAGCCTAATTCCTCCAGCTTTGTTTTTCCTTCTCAAGTTTGCTTTGGCTATTCGGGTTCTTTTGTGTTTCCATACAAATTGTGAATTTTTTTGTTCTAGTTCTGTGAAAAATGCCATTGGTAATTTGATAGGGATTGCATTGAACCTGTAGATTGCTTTGGGTAGTATAGTCATTTTCACAATGTTGATCCTTCCAATCCAAGAACATGGTATATCTCTCCATCTGTTTGTATCATCTTTAATTTCTTTCATCAGTGTCTTATAGTTTTCTGCATACAGGTCTTTTGTCTCCTTAGGTAGGTTTATTCCTAGGTATTTTATTCTTTTTGTTGCAGTGGTAAATGGGAGTGTTTCCTTAATTTCTCTTTCAGATTTTTCATCATTAGTGCATAGGACTGCAAGAGATTTCTGCGCATGAATTTTGTATCCTGCTACTTTACCAAATTCATTGATTAGCTCTAGTAGTTTTCTGGTAGCATCTTTAGGATTCTCTATGTATAGTATCATGTCATCTGCAAACAGTGACAGCTTTACTTCTTCTTTTCTGATTTGGATTCCTTTTATTTCTTTTTCTTCTCTGGTTGCTGTGGCTAAAACTTCCAAAACTATGTTGAATAATAGTGGTGAGAGTGGACAACCTTGTCTTGTTCTTGATCCTACAGGAAATGGTTTCAATATTTTACCATTGAGAATGATGTTGGCTGTGGATTTGTCATATATTGCCTTTATTATGTTGAGGTAAGTTCCCTCTGTGCCTACTTTCTGGAGGGTTTTTATCATAAATGGGTGTTGAATTTTGTCAAAAGCTTTTTCTGCATCTATTGAGATGATCATATGGTTTTTATCCTTCAATTTGTTAATATGGTGTATCACATTGATTGATTTGTGTATATTGAAGAATCCTTGCATTCCTGGGATAAACCCCACTTGATCATGGTGTATGATCCTTTTAGTATGCTGCTGAATTCTGTTTGCTAGTATTTTGTTGAGGATTTTTACATCTATGTTCATCAGTGATATTGACCTATAGTTTTCTTTCTTTGTGATATCTTTGTCTGGTTTTGGTGTCAGGGTGATGGTGACCTCGTAGAATGAGTTTGGGAGTGTTACTTCCTCTGCTATATTTTGGAAGAGTTTGAGAAGGATAGGTGTTAGCTCTTCTCTAAATGTTTGATAGAGTTTGCTTGTAAAGCCATGTGGTCCTGGGCTTTTGTTTGTTGGAAGATTTTTAATCACAGTTTGAATTTCAGTGCTTGTGATTGGTCTGTTTCTATTTTCTATTTATTCCTGGTTCAGTCTTGGAAAGTTGTGCTTTTCTAAATATTTGTCCATTTCTTGCAGGTTGTCCATTTTATTGGCATGTAGTTGCTTGTAGTAATCTCTCATGATCATTTGTATTTCAGCAGTGGCAGTTGTTACTTCTTTTTTATTTCTAATTCTATTGATTTGAGTCTTCTCCCTTTTTTTCTTGATGAGTCTGGCTAATGGTTTATCAATTTTGTTTATCTTCTCAAAGGACCAGCTTTTAGTTTTATTGATGTTTGCTATTTTTTCCTTCATTTCTTTTTTCCATTTATTTCTGATCTGATCTTTATGATTTCTTTCCTTCTGCTAATTTTGGGGTTTTTTTTTTTTTTTGTTCTTCTTTCTCTAATTGCTTTAGGTGTAAGGTTATGTTGTTTATTTGAGATCTTTCTTGTTTCTTGTGGTAAGATTGTATTGCTATAAACTTCTCTCTTAGAAGTGCTTTTTCTGCATCCCATGGGTTTTGGGTTGTCATGTTTTCATTGTCATTTCTTTCTAGGTATTTTTTGATTTCCTCTTTGATTTCTTCAATGATCTCTTAGTTATTTACTAGTGTATTGTTTAGCTTCCATGTATTTGTATTTTTTACAGATTTTTCCTGTAATTGATATCTAGTCTCATAGCCTTGTGGTCGGAAAAGATACTTGATATGATTTCAATTTTCTTAAAGTTACCAAGGCTTGATTTGTGAACTAAGATATGATCTCTTCTGGAGAATGTTCCATGACCACTTGAGAAGAAAGTGTATTCTGTTGTTTTTGAATGGAATGTCCAATAAATATCAATTTATTGATAAATAAATAATAAAATACAATTATGTATTTTCATTTTGGATGATCTGTCCATTGGTGAAAGTGGGGTGTTAAAGTCCCCTACTATGATTGTGTTACTGTCAATTTCCCCTTTTATGGCCGTTAGCTTTTGCCTTATGTATTGAGGTGTTCCTATGTTGGGTGCATAAATATTTACAATTGTTTTATCTTCTTCTTGGATTGATCCCTTGATCATTATGTAGTGTTCTTCTTTGTCTCTTGTAATAGTCTTTATTTTAAAGTCTATTTTGTCTGATATGAGAATTGCTACTCCAGCTTTCTTTTGATTTCCATTTGCATGGAATATCTTTTTCCATCCCCTCACTTTCAGTCTGTATATGTCCCTAGGTCTGAAGTGGGTCTCTTGTAGACAGCATATATACAAGTCTTGTTTTTGTATCCATTCAGCCAGTCTATGTCTTTTGGTTGGAGCATTTAATCCATTTACATTTAAGGTAATTATCAATATGTATGTTCCTATTACCATTTTCTTAATTGTTTTTGGTTTTGTTATTGTAGGTCTTTTCCTTCTCTTGTGTTTCCTGCCTAGAGAAGTTCCTTTAGCGTTTGTGGTAAAGCTGGTTTGGTGGTGCTGAATTCTCTTAGCTTTTGCTTGTCTGTTAAGGTTTTAATTTCTCCATCGAATCTGAATGAGATCCTTGCTGTGTAGAGTAATCTTGGTTGTAGGTTTTTCCCTTTCATCACTTTAAATGTGTCCAGCCACTCCCTTCTGGCTTGTAGTTACTGATGAAAGATCAGCTGTTAACCTTATCGGGATTCCCTTCTATGTTATTTGTTGTTTTTAATATTTGCTCTTTTTAATATTTTTTCATTGTATTTAATTTTTGATAGTTTGATTAATATGTGTCTTGGTGTGTTTCTCCTTGGATTTATCCTGTATGGGACTCTATGCACTTCCTGGACTTGATTGACTCTTTCCTTTCCCATATTAGGGAAGTTTTCAACTATAATCTCTTCAAATATTTTCTCAGTCCCTCTCTTTTTCTCTTCTTCTGGGACCCCTATAATTCGAATGTTGGTGCATTTAATGTTGTCCCAGAAGTCTCTGAGACTGTCCTCAATTCTTTTCATTCTTTT
The DNA here is from genome assembly GCF_949987535.1 of Balaenoptera acutorostrata. Classification (NCBI taxonomy): domain Eukaryota; kingdom Metazoa; phylum Chordata; class Mammalia; order Artiodactyla; family Balaenopteridae; genus Balaenoptera; species Balaenoptera acutorostrata. The sequence continues at coordinate 123,276,140 of NC_080067.1, forward strand.
TTCTTTATTCTGCTCTGCAGAAGTTATTTCCACTATTTTATCTTCCAGGTCACTTATCCGTTCTTCTGCCTCAGTTATTCTGTTATTGATTCCTTCTAGAGAATTTTAAATTTCATTTATTGTGTGCTGTTCATCATTGTTTGTTTGCTCATTATTTATTCTAGGTCCTTGTTAAATGTTTCTTGTATTTTCTCCATTCTATTTCCAAGGTTTTGGATCATCTTTACTATCATCTGTCTGAATTCTTTTTCAGGTAGACTGCCTATTTCCTCTTCATTTGTTTGTTCTGGGGTTATTTTACCTTGCTCCTTCATCTGCTGTGCGTTTCTCTATCTTCTCATTTTGCTTAACTTACTGTGTTTGTGGTCTCCTTTTCACAGGCTGTGCAGGTTTGTAGTTCCCGTTGTTTTTGGTGTCTGTCCCCAGTGGCTAATGTTGATTCAGTGGGCTGTGTAGGTTTCCTGGTGGAGGGGACTAGTGCTTGTGTTTTGGTGGGTGAAGCTGGATCTTGTCTTTCTGGTGGGCAGGACCGCATCCAGTGGTGTGTTTTGGGGTGTCTGTGACCTTATTATGATTTTAGGCAGCCTTTCTGCTAATGGGTGTGGTTGTGTTCCTGTCTTGCTAATTGTTTGGCATAAGGTGTGCAGCACTGTAGCTTGCTGGTTGTTGAGTGGAGCTGGGTCTTAGAGTTGAGATGGAGATCTCTGCTAGAGCTTTCACCATTTGATATTATGTGGAGTCAGGAGGTCTCTGGTGGACCAATGTCTTGAACTCGGCTCTCCCACCTCAGAGGCACAGGCCTGACACCCAGCTGGAGCACCAAGACCCTGTCAGCCACAAGGTTATTTGGTCAGTAGAAGATAGCATATGGAATCCAGATATTGTATCTTCCAGATGGAGGTGATGGTAAAGGGGTCTCCAGTGTCTTTTTCATTCACCCTCCTTTCAGCTTCCTTCTCTTACCATTAAGATTAAGTATATATTTAACCCTTTATCTATATTTTATATTCTAAAATTCAGAACCAATAAATGTTTTCAATATTATAATTACAGTAATTATTAATCACCATAGAACTAGGTAGAATATTATAATCCTACTTCACTAAACCTTGTTCAGGTGACAAGTGACACTCCAACAGTGGAAGTCATTGAGCTCTCTTTCCTTCCACACCATGAGGAGCTCAAAAGCATCCCACGTTGCACTTTTCTTCATATTTGGTCAACACTTCCTCATGTAAGTCTTTGCTTTTTCATGAGTTTCCAATCTTCTTTTAATTGTCTTTTTTGGAAGGAGCAGCTTAGGCTTTTATTTTAGCCTCAGGATAATCCTGCATTTAAGTATACTATATGTGGAGGTTAATCCATTTGTTCTTGAAAACATTGTGGTGAGAACCCTTGATATTTGCATTTCAGTTTTGACCGTTTTTCTTCTCACATGCCACAGAGCCTACTACTCTTGGGTACATTCTTTCTTAGATCCTATGGCTTCTTTTTCTTCAATGCCTTTTTTATTGGTTTGAAGAGAAACCACAATTTTTTTAAAGAAGTGGTAAGTAAAGATAACTCATCGTGTGTTTGAAAATGTCTTTATTTTATACCCTCACATTTTTGTTACCCTCAGACTGAGAACTCTAAAGGAGATATCTAGTTCTTGTTGGTGTCTAGATATGAATCTCTCATCATGTACCCGGTAGGCATTTGGACATTTCTTTAACTCCCATGACTTTGCTCTTCCTCCTTCCCCTCTGACTTCTCCCATTTTCTCCTGCTGAATTTCTGTTTCTATTTTTTTTTTTTTTTCTTTTTTGGGACTTTCAGTTAGGGATATTGACACTCCTGATCAATTCTCCATGTCTCTTAATTTTTCTTTAATATATATATTAAAGTAATGATATATTAAATATATATAATATAAAGTACCTTATATTAAAGTTATAATTATATTTTAAATATATTAAAATCTTTCTTTTATATTTATGTAAATATATTTTATACATATATAAATTTATATATAAAGTTATATATATTAATTACATATATATTTAATTAAACAAGGCCATTAGACTGAGGTGGTTTTAACACCTTGGTGGCCTCTGTAAGCAAACCAAAACCTAAGCTAGAGTTAATGCTCTCGAATCTGAGAAAAGGAAACTTGAGGACAGTTAATGACAAACATCCAACTAGACTTTCCCAAATAAGGCAACTCCTTAAAGTATAGCCAATCAAAAAATTTCTTTGCTCTGCTTTTCTGTCTTCTCTATAATAGCCTTTCCCCAGCTTGTCAGTGGAGTGTTCTTAATTCCTTTCTGTCTGGTGCCGCCCAGCTTGAATCGATGTTTGCCCAAATAAAGTCTTGTAAATTATAATGTGGTCAGTTTATCCTTTAACATATATACTTAATCTTTAGGGGTCTGGCTTTATGTTCTCGATTAAGATTATTTTTACTCATATTACAGCACTTTAATAAATTTCTAAAAAATTGCCAGTCGTATCTAATTTCCAAGAATGCTCATTTTCTAATTGCTCCCTTTTCACAGTAATTTCTTCCTGAATGTGAGATCTTTTTTGTGGACAACATATTTTTTTAAAATTTATTTAATTTATTTACTTTTGGCTGCATTGGGTCTTCGTTGCTGTGTGTGGGCTTTCTCTATTTGCAGTGAGAGGAGGCTACTCATTGTTGCGGTGCATGGGCTTCTCATTGTGGTGGCTTCTCTTGTTGTGGAGCATGGGCTCTAGGTGCATGGGCTTCATTAGTTGTGGTGCATGGGCTCAGTAGTTGTGGTGCATGGGCTTAGTTGTTCTGCAGCATGTGGGATCTTCCTGGACCAGGGCTCAAACCTGTGTCCCCTGCATTAGCAGGTGGATTCTTAACCACTGTGCCACCAGGGAAGCCCCTGTGTGTAACATACTTTTGAATGTCTCTGAAGAGACTAATTATAATTCTGTTTAGTAAATTATTTGTGTTCTCTGGTATCACTTGTTCTGTTTGTTCATCTTATTACTTTTTTTGACCCTCTAGTTTTCCTCAAATGAATGACATTCTTTTGTTGTCTATTTAATGTTGTGAATAAAAGACTCCATTCATGAGTGTAAATAACAGGGATGGGTTTTCTCTGCCAGGAACTGTGTGTGTAAAGAACAGCAGATGCACTTTACTGTGTAAAGGAAAGGGGTAGGCAGGCAAACCTTCTCCTCCCCACTCCTGGAAAAAAAAGTAATGAGAATTAGGGGCGTAACTCCCACCGAAGACCCTCGTTCTCTCTTGTCAGAGTTAGTTTCCATAGAAAGTATTTCCCTGACAACTGTCTCTTGATTGTCCTATGGCTGTATAATCTCAGATGTAATCCCAACCTCTGTGTGCCTTGCTCCATGGAGCAGAAACCTTATTTCTCAGCTTCCCTTGACAATTGGTCAGGTTCAGCCAATGGGAAGCACAGGGAGAAGACTGGAGTGAGGGAAGAAGAGAGAAGCCAGGGTATTTCTCCCTGTCTTGTGTCCCAGGCAGCAGCAGTGTCTTGGGCAGCATTTCGAGAAGTGTAGTGTTTCCTCCATACCTTTCCTGCCAATCCATCCTTTGCTCTGTGGTCTCAGCTTCTAGTGGGCAGGCTTACCACTGTTCCATCTGCTGCTGAACAGCTGTGACTTTGAGCTCTGGTAACACTAAATGTCCTTTGGTCCCTCTAGCCCTTAGGGGTGATAGAAGCTTACTGTTATTGCTAATCTTTGGGTTGTATCACCATGTCAAGTCCTTGGGCATCCCCAGTTCTCCCCATCATCAGGATAACACATTCTCTATAGTGATTGGTTTCTTCTGGTTTGGGATACCTATAAAGGTTTTTGTTTTCCCAGTGGGACCCTGTCTGACACAGTTCCACTGCCCATTCCTTCTCTTTAATTTGCTGATTCTTAGCTTCGAGTTTCTCCATATTTTCTCCTAGAAGAAGGGTTTTCCCTGAATTGACACATTCTTCAGTGAGTGTACATTCTGTTGAGTGTATGATTTCCTCCATCCTAGGGGTGCAGTGCCTTGTGACCCCCATCTGCTTTCATTTTCTTCTTTGGCCACCCTCTTACCCTCTATCACCTCCTTTTATGATATTGTTATCAATTTATTCTCTTTTGAACACTTTTACTGTCATTTCAATGGCATTTTGGAAGAACAAGAAGACGAATGTGTACACTCAGTTTATTGCCTAGTCACAGGAGTTTTTGGTCAGCTATTTTTGAGGGGTTGTCTTAAGAAAAAAGGAAACTTGGCAAATTTTGAGAGTAATTTTATTTTTACAAATGTATTTATATTAAAAAACAATGAGTCAATAAATGTTATTTCTGTCTTTAAAGGCTGGAGGCTAATTATTTTGAACTAGGCAGTATTAGGGAAGAATTTGGTAAACATTTTCTGATTTACCCATTCATCCACGTCCAATGACATCCTTAGATCAGCGGCTCCTCCAATGTGGCGTTTCTGTGTATTGGAGACTGCTCTCTAGAGGTTACATGGTCTAATCAGTTATTCTGTGAACACACCAAAATTATTCAATTTGCTAATTTGGTCCTGCAGTGATATGGGTATGTCCCTTTCATTTAACCATTCTGTTATGACACAAACATGACTACAATGTAATAAGAAAAGACATTTCCTCTGCTGATTTTCTTTAGTTTTAGTTACATTGAGCTGAAAGCATCTCTCTATTTGGGAAAGTGGAGATAATTACATAACAATCAAGTAAGGTGTGGATTCAATCATCTGTAATGATTTTATAGTGCCTAGGAAATAATGGTCTAAATTTTTAGGGTTGACTCTACCACAAATTCATTGAGAAATTGACTCCTCAATATTGTGCTTTGAATATCTAATAAAAATGTAACATACAGACACTCTGACTGGCTTAAATGTAAGGAAAAATATGGATAAGAATATGTGTGAAATGGACAATTATTGGGGTATCTGCTCAGTTGACACTCCCTCTCTCTTCTCTGAGAAATTCACCCCTACATATCTCTAGCTTCTCTTTGTTGCAAGACCTTTGTCTATTGCGAAAGTAGTAGACTTTGACTACTACTATTGAATTGTCCAGAGTTCACACCTGATCATGCTGAGCCAATCAGATTCCTTCTCCAAGGAATTGATACTCAGAGTCATCTAGTTGGTCTCTAAACATGGCTAGAGATGTGCAACATGAAAAAAGTCCCTGGATGTTGGACAGCTACCCATTTCCCACCATGTAGAGACAGAAACAGATAACAAAGAAGAATGATGGAAACAGGCAAAGAGAATCATAGAGATGAGAGACTATGTACAGAAAGGTTGAGAGAAGTTTTGAGAGAGAGAGACAGAGATAGAGGGAGAGAGAGATTGAGAGTCACTGCCAGGGTTTCTAACAGCTTTTATTAATGATTCCAATCCCTTTAGAGGTGTGGAGTTGATGAGACACTCTTCAATTCTTATAGCAAAATCTCCTTTTTGCTTAAGCTGGGTTGAGATGGTCTGCTACTTGCCACCAAAGAGCCTAAAATAAAACAGAACACACAGCAGAATGGAAAGACTGTTTACTGCCAAGTGCATGAATAAAAGAGATGCAAAGACTGCTGGGTTTACATCTGTGGAAAAAGAACGAATTAGCTGTGTTTAACTCTTTTGCTTTGATTCTGAGTTGGTTTCCACTGATTTTTTTTTCTTTATTAATACATAAGAAATGCCTCTTCAACAATTCTCATAATAAGTCTTCAGCAGGCACCTAATTCCTGAATGTTTAGAAGATTTACTTCATTTGGTTGAAGTGCTATAAAGTTGTTATATTTTCTGTAATATAAATCAGCTTTGATAAAAACAGGGAGTTTTGATAAAACTCATTAAATAAATTTGAATGAGCTTTGTAGAATCTAGCACAATGTCTGGTAAATTGTATAGAAGCTTGTTAAAAGTTAGCTCATGCTCCCTTTCTTTCTTAAATTAAAAACAAAATTTCATTGACACATTGTTTCATTTATTCAGGAGACATTTGAATACCAAGAACCATACCAATTCCTGGGGCTATAGAAACCTTAAACTCAGGAAAAAAAATCCAGTTAGAAATGCAGAGGAGACACACTGAGACAAATATTTTCAGTACTACCTGCTAAGGACTGTAATAGAGGGATGAGTAGAAATCTACAGGGACACAGAGAAGGAGCAACTGCTTGGCTGTTAAGGCAATGGTGGCAAATTTGCCAGGTCTGCACTCGAAGAAATTCTTTAAATTCTATAGCCCCCAATTTATTACTTGTAACATGAGGTTTATAAGAATTTTCTCTTTTGTTTTTGTCATGGTTAAAGGAGGTTTAAAAAAAAAATAGTACTTCAGGAGTACAAGTATTATCTGCAGAAGTTAAGGAAAAGCCACAACAAAGAGGTGAGATATAAACTGGGTCAAAAAATGTTTAGTTAGAGGTACAAGATTTCCCAGAGAAGGGTATTGTAGAAACAGAAAACAGTACATATAAGAGAATATCCTACCCAGGTCCTGGGTAAATTGTCTTCAGGCAGTAGGGGAAAGCAATTGTGTGGACCAGTAGAGAATGTTTTGGAGAAACAGGTTGGGGCTCAGTTTGGAAGAGCCATTTATGGAGATGGGATTTTATTCTGTAGGTATTAAGAAGTCAACAGAAGTTTTAAAGCATGAGCATGGTAATCTGGGGGAGGAAAACTGTTTTCCTTCTACTTATCTTAGGTTCATTGGCTGATGCCTTGTAAATCAGACTCACAAAAGCCGATTAATAAGAGAATAACAAACAAGTTTTTAACATGTGCATAGTACATACACATAGAAGTACCCAGTGATGACTAACACATAAAGGGTGATTAGAACTTGGGCTTATATGTCACCTTAAGAAAAGAATAATAAATTTTTAGAGAAATGGTAAGACAGAGGAAAAAGACATTGAGTATCTGGGGGGCAAATTATGAAGATAAATATATGGGGGAAACTAATGGAAGATAAGGGCTATTTAGTAAAAATTTGTTACATAGGTTTCTCTGGTGCTGTCTCTGGACTGATAAGGGTCTAGAGTTGTCTCTGGTGATTAACTTCTGTCTTTCTGGTAGAGAGGGGAGGGGAGACACCTTTACAAATTTATGTCCTGCTTAGACAAATAGGGGGAGGGTAGAGAGCTTTTTCTTAATTGTCTTTAGCTCAAAATAATCATTATGCCAAAGTGGCATATTCTGCTACAGTTTGGCAATCAAATTTGTTTTTAGGATGATAAGCTGCAAGATTTGTGGAGAAAGCGCTAAAAGGAGAAAGGGAAGAAGTCCAGTCTGGAATTAAGATAATAATGCATCTATACTTTGTGTTTGTTTCTTAGGGACCATTGATTCTCAAGACTGCAAAGGATAATGATGATTTTTGTGGGAAAATGAAACAAAGCAGGACTCCGTGGAGCCCTCCCCAGTACAAATCCTTTCCATGTCCCTGTTTCTTGTTTGTAGGAAATAGGTCTCATTCAGTCTCCTTGACCTTCCCTGAGTTCCAAAGGGTGGATTCAAACAGTTGTTAATCAGGAAAGGGAGGGAATGCAGCAACAAGGGAGAAGCAGTCAAGAAACAATAGTACAATCATGGGGCAGGATCCTGGTTCCTCCTCAAGGAATATACATAACAATATCTTTGAATTCTTCTGCAGGAACTAAGGCCCCCACCCAGGTGAAGGACGGTAACTTCAGACTGGGTGCAAGATTCCTGGAGCACCACCCTGTTACCTCACAACCAACAAATCAGAAGACAGTCACACACCCTGCAGCCCTCATCCCAGATTTTGTGTATAAAAACTCGTCCCCAAAAAGCCATCAGGGACTTCCGGTTTATTTTTTGAGCATGAACTGCACATTCTCCTTGCTTGGCCTTGCAATAAACCTTTCTCTGCTCCAAATTCCAGCGTTTAGGTTTGTTTGGCCTCACTGTGTGTTGGGCACATGAACTTGTGTTTGGTAACAAAAATATTCCCTTCCCAAAAGTGCTCATGGATTTAAAGATTATCTTGAAGACAGAGAAGCAGAAACCTGTGGGCTAAAATATAAAGCAAGAAAGAGAAATATTAAGTATTTTTAAATGTGTAGGAAAATTACAATGCAGATGGATAATGCTACTCAATGAATGTGAGGCAGGAAGAGGGCAGGGCACAACCTTTAAAAGAACGACAGCCATTGAGGACATGACATAAACTGGTTAGAACCAACTAGGTCCAAGATGGCGGACGAGTCAACTTCCACTAGACCTTGAGTCTCAGTATACGCTCATTGAAATACATCAACAAGCTAAATGGCATACTCACAGGCACCATGACAGTTCTGAGGCTGACCATAAAAGGCCAAAAAATGGGCATTGGCCCAATTCCTGGAAATCCCCACCCCTTCCCCAAAATAGCTGGAATATTCCTCCTACTCATTAGCCTATGAAATTACTCAAACCCGGAAAAAAACGGACAATCCCGTACCCTGGTGCCTCTTGCTTTCTGAGGTGGCACACACTCTGTCTATGGAGTGTGTATCTCCCTGAATAAACCTTCTTTCACTTTATTGTGGCTTGTTCTTGAATTCTTTCCTACACAAAGCCAAGAACTTACACTTGGTGGCTGTCCCAGGGACTCACCTGAGACCTGGGACGTGACTTTCTTCTCATGCCCCACTTTCTTTTCCTGCAACAAATGCAGCTGTTTAAGGCTGATTGAACAGATTCATGGATTGTTGCTTGGTGGAGCCCAGTGCTTAAAGCTATTTAGCCAACGTGAGCAGCAGGAATTGTCCTAGTACACTACTATAACTATTTGTATCTGCAAATTTTCTTCCCACACTGTATAATAAATTTTAGTCATGCACTTAACTTAGGTAATGGTTATAAAGCCATGGACCATGTGGTTCAATCTCAGAGTTATAGACTTGGAACCAAAATATTATTTCCAAATAACTAAACTTCTCTTCCTTCTATTTCTAGAATGCCACAAAGAGAACACAGGCCCAATGCATTGCCTCTTAAATCCCTTTCTGGTCTTGTTTCACACACTGTAGTTGCTCCCATGCTTCTTAATTCCAAAACTCTCTGAGACTCTTTCCCCTGACCCAGTCTGAGTACTATTTTTTTTGTGTGTGTGTGGTTGTTTGGTTGGGTTTTTGTTTCTTTTTTATTCCTACCACTTTCCTTTTGAGTTTGCATCACAGAAGATCAGAGGAACAAATCTGGCAAAGGAAGATTCTCGGTAGACAGCCAGGGTTGGGAAGAAAATAAGAGAGCAATGGCAAATCCTCTTTAGCAAGCAGGAGGAGGGGAATGGCTGGGACAATTCATGTATGAGTGATTTACCTCTAACAGCAAATTGGGCCAGGGTGAACAAAATATGAGAAAAGGGTATACTAAAGAAGAGGGAAAAGGTGAAATATGGGAAAAGTTGGAATATATAAGTCTGATCTTTGGTCTGATAAACTATGCCTCACTCTGGTTTTCACACTGGGTTAATGAGAGTGAAGATAGAGTCTGAGGTATCTATTACATTTTCTCTGAGACATTTGAATAGACTGTGATTTATTTTTCTTAAGTTCTTAGATGGGGAAAAGGGTAAGGACAAGTTATAAGTAATAATGAAATAATAGTTAATGTTTACTGAATGCTTACTAAGGGCCAGTCATTTTGGAAACATTATCTCATTTAGTTCTCACAGATACCTATGAGATATATTCTGTATTCTCTACTTTATAGGTACAGAATTTTAGAAAGTTTGAATAACTTGCTCAAGTTGGTGGAGCCAAAATTTGAACACAGGTGTTTTTATCTAGAGTTCATAATTTAACAATTGGATTGAGAATGTGCTATAACATTTTCCTTCCACATTAAATCCCTAGAAGGGATGGAGGGGAGAGTAAGAGACTTTATAAAACACATTAAATTGAAGTTGTTGTCTTACCTCATGATACTTATTCTGAATTTTTAGCTTTTATAAAAATGAGAAAAATTCTCATGAATATGAAAATTAGCTAATCTTAGAGAGAAAGATCTTTACTAATGGTTAATAGAATTAACTAGCAATAATAGCATCTATGGGAGGAAATGACTTTAACACTATTTTTCAAATAAACAAGTATGCTTTGAACACCAATTGTGCCCTATTTTGGAAGTCAAACAAGAAGTATAGGGCTTCCCTGGTGGCGCAGTGGTTGAGAATCTGCCTGCCAATGCAGGGGACATGGGTTCGAGCCCTGGTCTGGGAAGATCCCACATGCCGCGGAGCAACTAGGCCCGTGAGCCACAATTACTGAGCCTGCGCGTCTGGAGCCTGTGCTCCGCAACAAGAGAGGCCGCGATAGTGAGAGGCCCGCGCACCGTGATGAAGAGTGGCCCCCGCTCTCCGCAACTAGAGAAAGCCCTCGCACAGAAACGAAGACCCAACACAGCCATAAATAAATAAATAAATAAATAAATAAATAAATAAATAAATAAAAATTAAAAAAAAAAAGTTTAAAACTTTGGTCTTGTATGTGAAATAATTACCTGGGGTACATATCAAATGCTTGGTTTTACTCCAAGAAAACCTCAGAGTCTGGTTAAAGTGAAGTATTTTCAACATGTTTCTTAGGATAACAGCCCAGGTTTTAGGGCTCTTCCAAGTCATTTGGAGAAGGGACTGTCACAATAAGAACATTATCTTCAGGGCTATCTCATCAAATATTAATTTGCCCTTACAAATGTCAACTTTTCTTCTTATTGTAAAATACTAAATTAACCATCACATGCAACTTTCAGTACTCAATATATTACATTGGAAGTCATCTACAAATCAGAATGTACAGTTTGAAAGTGATTAATGAAACATCACTTCATTATAAGACAACAATTTTGTCTATAGCCACACATTTTTGTTATTTTACAGTCTTGGTGTTTCTTGTGTATTTTTAATGGAATAATTTTACAAAATGAAAGGCTAAATCTTGGGAGTGACTCTTTGGTTTAGAAGGGAAAATTGGATCTTGTTAAAGTTGAGATGTATAGTTGTTAGTCCTACTGCAATATATCTTGAAAAGACAACAGAATTACATCGCAAAATTTATATTGTTGTTCTGTATTATGTAAACTTGCCACATTCTGCAGGGTGCCTGGTACATTCCAAATAACTAAAGAAGAGAAGCCAAAGATGATGATAACATTTTAATAACATTAAGTCATATGAATTTATTTTTGATACAGTTCACATGGGATGAAACACATAATCTTATTTGAGCTAATTGAAATCACATGCCAAAAATGGAAATATGGTCCATTGTCTTTAATATGTCCAGCTGCCATTTAATACCAAAAATATCTCACAATTACTTATATATGGTATATTGTGTCATCGTTTTCAGATCCAACTTCTAAAGAATATAATCACTTCTAAGCACAACACACAGAAAATGGCACTAGTGGGCTAGGTCTTGACTGTATGCAACAAACAGTGAAATTGACACCTTGGGCCTTAGATGGAGACAAGCACACTTTCATTGCTCTGAAATATGTCAACTTCTTATTAACCCAATTTAAATTTACAAGTCTGTTTCCAAACACAGTTAGGTTTGCCAGATTTCATGGCCCATATTTCTTTAACCCTGGCAGATAAGCCTATTTATCTTTCTCTTGCTTCACCCTCACCCACAGGTTTCTTCCAGTTCTACACTCTGGTTGAAGTCTTGTTGGCAGGGCATTCTGACCCTTGTGACCCAGTCCTGAACATCCTGACCTTAGTGATCTGACCTCTTTGTGAAGAGACTTTTCACCTTTGGATCCCAATCTTTCAGGACAGTCATGAGGCACTTCACAAATGAATTCTGATGCCTGCTGATTTTACAATTCCTGGGTGAAGATCACTAGGGTCCAGGTGGGCAGTATTTTTGCTCAATTAATAACACTCCAGCTGAGTCATTTTCTAATAAGAAGAACAGCTATATTGCTCTGAATGCAACTTCTGACTATTTGTAATTCTCCACTTACAGGAACTTCTCCTGTCCTTAAATTCAACAACTTAGTTAAAGGGGTAAGCAAACCCAGTGGGAAGTCCTCTTTGATGTGCAGGAGCTCAGATATGCAAAAGTCTTGATCAGCAAATGCTTGAAAAGTGCTGACTCTTCTCCCTTTTGGGATTGGCCGTTAACTCACTTCTAGGCTTCTCAAGTAAAGCTGTTTTTCTGGTTGCTTCAACTTCAGTCAATAAGTGGTTTTTCATCAGCAAGTGTAAATAACACTCCAAAAAAATTGCCAAAGTGAACTCATTTAGCGTCAGCTCATTAGCATGATGTAAGGGACTGCCCTCTGGTATCCACACGGACTTCCTGGTTTACTGCAGTCCTTTTTATTTGTTCTCTCTGCCTTCAAGTCTCTTCCTGCTTCAAAAAGATCTTAGATACAACTGCATGAAAAATTTCCAATACTCACTTTATTTCATGACTCAAGAGCTTTCACTGGGATCCATGTCCCATCTTGGTGACTCTGCTTGTTGTTCAACATCTTACCACCATTATGTCTCAGCATCGTTATTTTGTCCACCTCCTTCCATATACTTCAGTGTTATTTATCTGCTCCTGGTATCATTGTTTCTTCCTTCAGTATTTTTTTTCTCCAGTCTATGACTTCTGTTTTCATTAACACCTTTAAATTTTAAAGGCTCCTTCCTCCAGAAACTTTGCTGGGGTTTTCCTACATCTGAACCATTGCTCTTCTAGTCATTATATCCTCAACATGGGTATATGAAATTTTACTCTATTATATTTAAGCTATTCTTAGTAATAATGACAATACTAGTAACAACTGTTTTCCAAGTCTTACTGCATTTCCTCACATATCAGTTTTTATCATAGCAATAAGCCTCTAAGATAGATAGTATATTCATTTTATAGATGAAAAACTGAAGCTTAAGGAAATTTCATAAGGTCACCTGGGTAGTGAGTACCAGGGCTGGATGTGAACACAGATTTGTCTAATAGCAGAACATAACCACTTAATTACTCTGTTATCCTCCTGGCCACTCAAACACCTAACCCTTATTAAGCACTTAGTAGGGATCAGACTCCACAGCTAAGTGCTAGAGAAAATAAAACCATAGTTCCTGCCTGCCTCTATGGATGTATTTGGAGCAAAGAGATAAATGGTAAAATGTGCAGAACTGCCTTGAGTAAATAAGAAGAACTCACCAGAAGAAGAGACAGAGTTAAATCTGAAGTGGGGAAGAAGGAGCTTGCCAGACCGACAAATAAGGACTGACTTTCCAGGTGGAAGGAGGTATAGGTACCAAGGTGGAGAAGCAAGAAGGATCTTGACACACTTGAGAATGCAGTCCCCCAGGTCAGGATTAGTTGGAGAGGAGGTTTCAGAGGCTGGGAGGCTCATATCCCAAAGGACTTGTATAAAAAGGCGGAGGGGGTTGGAATTTATCCTCTAACGGTTGGCTTTGTCATCCATTCTCCCTGCATGATTTTCCCTCCTGATTGAATCCAAAAGGTTTTGATGACAGGGTCATTATCTCAATTGTTTGTATTCCCACACTGATGTTCCTCCAGGCAGAAAGGGACTCATCTGTCCTTTGGAGGCCTTGGATTTCTTGCTGTTTTTTCTTTGTGTAGACCTGGAACTGTCAGGAAGCAGTGAATACCCTTATTCTGGGAAGTGTGGGTCCTGAACCTGTGGAGCCCCTATTCCCTATTCCAAAAGAAGTTAAGTGGCTGTTGTTCAAAGGGTGTGATGCTTATGGAAACTGTATTAACGTTGTGATCAGGAGTAAAAAGAGAGAGAGGCCCAACTGTGGCTTTAATATAGGGAATTGGCCTAGAGAAGATAAAACAGAAACACATAGTAAGAAATAGAAGTGGAGTGTGGGGAAGGGAGGGCATCATAATCAACACTTATCAGCTTTGCCTTGATGAGGAGCCCTGTTTTTATTACCATGAAAATAAGATCACTCCTCTGCACTGTCACTGTGAAAAAAAAAAAAAAAAGACTTCAAGTAGAAGGTGATCTAAGTTTTTAAAAGTGAGAAAACAATCAAAAAATTTTAGGAGTTGAATCAGTAATTCTGTGAAGGGAAGTTTCATGTGAGTGTGTTTTTACATCCATAAGAGAGGTATTATCCCTTCTTGCTAATGAAAAAGATGGGTGGTCTTAAAGCTATTTATGACTATGCAGTTTGGGCCCCTGCTGTTGTAATTGTGAGAAGGGATTGTTTAGTGCTCTGTGTTCTGTAGGGGATTATTAAAAGGACCTAGAGAAGATGGAATTTGTAGCATTCTAGAATGCACCCTGACCATCCATCTTGCATGGGATGAAGTGGGTTTTGGTATTCAACCTCCTGGAAGGCTTGATGTCGAAAATGTGCCAATTGTCCTCTTTTACTTTAGAGTTTCAAAACAGTTCTATTTAGTGATCCAAACTTGGTAGATGGAAAAAGAGGGAATTGATGTTCTAAATCATAGAAAAAAAAAAACCCAGCTATGTAGAATTTCTTCAATGACAAAATCATATACAAAGGCTTAAACTTCAATAAATGAAAATATGGAAAGCAAATGTTTAAAAGATATAGTCTGTTTGAATTCAAATACTTATTCTACTTCTCAATACTGGTGTGACCTTGGGAAAAGGCCTCTGTTTCTTCATCTATAAAAGAGCGGTAAACATGGCAACTACCCCATGGGTTCTTGTGAGAATTAAACACATTATATGCATAAAGCACTTGGAACACAGGACGTCCTCACTAAATGTTAACAATTATTTTTATTCCTTTTAAGTTTATAAATCTCTTTCAAGAGTATAAAGATTTACCAAAGAGATGTCATTTGAGTGTGTTATACAATTGTTTTCAAGATAGTTAAGATGATAATTTGAACAGATTTATGTATTTAATTTTTTACTAACTGTAGACATTGGTACCAGGTGTTTGAATCTCTCTCTCTCTTTATGTGTGTATATATATATATGAATATATCTGTATTCTTCTGCCTCCTGTCTTACCCCCAATGCAAACTGTGGCATGTATAAAAGGGGAGGAGGGGACTGACCACTACACTACTAAAATTTAACACGCACACACACGCACACACATTCTAAAACATTTCTCAGCACATGGCACTCTTCCCATCATCCTTAATTTCCCTGCACCTATAGACTCAGGAAAAACTGGGGACAGGGAACCCTTCACTTTTGACTTACCGCCTAAAGTTTGAGAATAAATGTTCTAGAATCTTAAGTAAGGTTTAACTAATGTTAAGTAACCAAAGTTTCATAAGCTCTGTTTATAATATCTATTAGCATTTAAACACTCAGACTGCAAATTCCAATTCTTTATAGTAAATTATTTTTTTCTTTTAATTGGACTCTTTTGGTGGCAGATGGAACACCAGTGTCAAAAAAAAGCAATAAGTCATGTCTCTAGGCTTCATCCTTAAGACCTTTCCACCAGGCTCATCAGGATTACGCACTGTTGATCCAATCAACAGGAAATAGGACATGCTCATTTTCCTATTAAAGGCCCAAAGACAATGTGTCTTGTTATCTGGCAGAGGCAGATTCCTGTGCTGGGTTTAATTTCTGTATTTCTGCATGATTTGCCTCTGGGTCACCGCCTCTTAAAATGTCCCAAGGATGAATATTTGCATCAAGGTCCTCTACTAGTGCCTCCAGCAGGAACCTCGGCCCTCTAAACAGGGCACTTTCCACAGACACCGCCAACTTCAGAAGGAGCTGCTTTTATATGTCTCATGAATATGGTCTCCCTGCTTCAAGCTCTCCTCTCTGACCTTTGTCCTCTTTAGTGGAGTTCAATTGTCTCCCACATATATTTAAGCTAATGATAGAAGTGTTAAGCAAAAGGTGAAAAAAGGGGCAACTGGATTCACCATGAAAATGTACTGTGCCGTAAAAAACTCCATACACCAAGATGCTCTTCACAGTGGGTAGTAAATTTACGAAACTCATTGCCTCAAGATATTATATGGGCAATTATATATAAATAGGTTCAAGAAGGACTATGGCAGATTATTTAACAAAATTGGGATGCCAGAGGTAGGAGCGACAAGCTCATCCCTTACCTTCGGGAGCATTGTGGAGGCTGGTGAACATTGCTTAGTGCCCCAGTCGGAGAGGCGCTCAACTGGGGTGTATTAGTTTCCTGTGGCTGCTATAACAAATTAGTGCAAACTTGGTGGCTTAAAAACGACAGAAATTTATTCTCTCACACTCTGGAGGCCAGAAGTCTGAAATCCAAGGGTTTGCAGGCACACTCCCTCCAGGGGCTCCGGGGAAGAATCGAGTCCTCTTCCAGCTTCCCATGCCTACCCTGGTACTCGCATCTCTGCTTCTGTTTTCACAACACCTTCTCACCTGTGTGTCTGTCTTATAAAGATATATACAATTATATTTATAATCCAGGATAAGCTCCTCCTCTATGATTCTTCATTACATCTTTTGCCATATAAGGCAATACTCACTCTTTTGCCATATTATGTAATATTCACAGGTCCCAGGGATTAGGAGGTGGACATATCTTCTTGGGAGTCACCGCAGGGAGGGATCATCATTCTAAGTGCACTAGGGTTTGTATTATTCCTCCTTTTTTTCAAAAGTCAGAGGGCTACTCCAGCCTAATCACTTAATTCTGATCACGAGACTACCAACTGTAACTTTCTTAATTTCTGCATTCCATACATCATTACTGAGCACTAGTTCTGCTGGATATTTAAAAGAAAACAAGAGTGGCCAAATATGTTTGAGAAACAGTAAATATAGAACAACTTCAATGAGACTTCTCAGAGGCTATGTCTATTGTCTTTATGATGTTCTAAAAAGACCATATACTAGGCTCATTTTCCAGACTCTTTTAACTACAAAGTGTATGTTCCCTAGCTTTGAGAAACTATGCTCTAACATTAATACTTTTAAGAGTAACATTCAATCAAACTCCATTGTTGTTTTTCCTGTGAGGACCAAATGTAGGTCTATGGTGCTCCTTGTCATATTTACAGGTTATAATTTTCTCATAATTACTTGAATTATTACAGGAGAAGCCTAGTTGTTCTCTGACTTAACAAGTTCCCTCTGGATTTGAGCAGATTTTCTTTCTTTTGGGTTTACATGAGAGTCAATGACTTTCTCTAGAGCCATCCAGCTACTATAATCTAAACATATATATAGTCCAAGGAAAACTACATAGGCTTCTGTGATTTTGCTGGCTCACTCTGGGTAGAAAGTGAACACTGCCTTCAAGAAACTCCTATGTGCTCATCTTGACTCTTTCATGTCAGGCTGCCAAATTTATAACTTTTAGAGACTGAGCAGATCTTAAAAAGAACACCACACTTATTCCCTTAACACCTTTTCATTTTTCTCTTGGACTCAGGTAAGAGAAGAAGAATGTTATTATATCACAATAGGTTGATATATTTTAAAGTCTTTGAATGATCTTTTATTTAAAAAAAATTGTTTTTTAAATAAATGCTTTTATATTTTCTTCACCTGGTCACTCAATAAATATTGAGTCTTCTAACGTGCCAGCTCCTGTGGTAGATTTGGGATGGGGAAGGAGCATGAATCTGGATGACACTCTTCCTGCCTTAAATGCACTCTCAGTTTAGTGGAAGGCATGCAGTGTGAGAAAAATCTGTCTATTATGAAATACGTTTGAACAGCAGTGTGAGAAACATGGGATAGCAGTGAAGAGGAGAGAAAGACAAACTCTGCTTGGGAAAGTTTTGCAAAAGTAACATTTACACTGGGTTTTGAAGAATGAATAGAAGTTTATTTACTGTGGGAAAGTATACTCCAGGATGGAAAAAACAACAAATGTAGGGGAACAAAATCAGAACTGTATCTGGTGTACTTGGGGACTGGTGAGAAGTACAGAGTTACTAGGCAGAGGTAAAAAGGGATATAGCACTGGAAAGAGAGAGGTTGAAGACATAGGCTTGTGTCCAGTTGGGGAGGATTCTGAATTTGCCCTGCCAGGAAGCTTGGACATTCTTGTACAGGAAATTGGGAACGTTTGAAGGGTTTCATACAAAGGGGTGACATGATGAGATTTTGATTTTAGAAAGATAATTCTGGAAGTCAGGAGACATGGAAGATTTCTCTTTAAGGGAAGAACCTGTTAGATTACTAGTAAGGAAACAATAATGATCTGTTTAAAAGGTGAAGAGGGCCAGAACTAAGGCAGTGGCATCTGAGATAGAAGTAGCATGATTTATTGACAGTTTGATTGATTGTCCAGTGAATGAGGGAGGGGCTGATGTTGACTCCAAGGCTTTTGTTTTGTTGGGTCGGGTGGGCGGAGAGCGAAGATAAGCAGGACAAGCAAGAACAGGAGTTGCTTTGGGGTGGATTTGCGGGTGGGAGTGGGTTGGGAAGGACTAGGTTGTAAATAGGGAGGGAGATAATCATCTGCGGCAGAGACTGGGGGTTGCCTCGCTCAGCCTCCATTTCACCCAGTTTCAGTGCGACCTGCTGTCCTATATCCTATGCTACTACAACTCAGTACTGCTCAAGATCTGCATTTCCCAGCTCCCCACCCCACCGTGGCCGCCCATCGCATATCCACTCCTGAGATCTGGAAGGTGGAGGTGGACGTCCCAAGGCGGATACCACGCTCCTGTTACTTCAGCTGTTGCCACTGGTAAGCGTGACCTTGGGTGTTTGTTTCTTCTGTGGCAGCTGCAGTAGGGTTTCCAGTGTCCAGTCTTCAGCTTGACAGTGTTGAAAGGCAGCGTCAAGGACACTCATTTTGCTGGCAGAGGTTGCAGAAGAGGTGGCATGGCGGTTCCGGAGCTAGCAGTCTCCTGCTTCTCCAGTCTCCTGATCAGGACAGAGGCAGTGTCTCCCATGGATGTAGTTCCAGAGTATAGTGCCTCGGAACTCAACTCAGTGTAGGGCCTATTCCTCTAGTCTTTCCACAATTCTTTTTTTTTTTTTTTTTGGCCATGCCACGCAGCTTGCAGGATCTCAGTTCCCCGACCAGAGGTCGAACCCAGGCCCTTGGCAGTGAAAACGCACAGTCCTAACCACTGGACCGCCAGGGAATTCCTTTTCCACAGTTCTTAAAGCACCAAAATCTTCTCTTCTTAGCCTAGATGGAATGGTTTCAGTTTCCTATATCTGATCCCTGACCAATTCACCTTCAAATGGAAAAAAAAAATTGTATTAGAGAATTCTTTAAATATTGTTCTCTTTATAAAATCATTAAGTATGTGTGACTTTATGTATATTTGGCTACTACTGACACTGTGAGATTATGAAGGACAATCTTCATAATCTCCATTGTGAGATTATGAAGGACATGACCTTGTCATAAACACCTTTGAATGCCCAGTGCCTAGAACAGTGCTTTGCACTTGGTGGTGGCCAATAAATTTGTTAGGTTCCATTGCATTTAATTGAATTGACTGAACAATTTGTGCTTCTCCTAATAGTGTCATATAATACATTTGGCAATCTCCCTAACTCTGATAGTTGTTTTATATGATAAATTGCCCATATTGTTAGTATCTAAAAATGCTTTGATCTTAAATTTCTTCAGAATTCTCAAATACATGCCATCTGGCTTCAGTGACTCATGGAAATTTAATGTCTTGAGTTGTATTCACCACCTGTTATTTCTCTTTTTATATTTATGCTAGTGAATCATATTTGCTTTCAATGAAAAGTAATTCTTTAGTAAAAATTCTACATTTCTCCTGTCAGGGATGATCACAGATTGAGTAACACAGAGAAACAATTCAACCTTCCTTAATCCGTAACTACTCCTGTCCTCTCCAGGGAGGATGTGATTACATTTTGAATTCTTCAGCAATCACCAGACAGGGATCACTTTCAATCATCAGACTATTCTTGTAGAGGAGTGGTTTTTCTCCTCCATATTTTATCTGAATTTGGTAGTCTTCGTCTCTCTTGCATTTCAGCAGTATTCATATTTAGTGTTCTATGCCAATGTTACTGTCTCTTCCATATGTTGTATTTCTTCTTATGGACACTTATGATTTTAATACTTTCAATGGTATGGGGTCTTCAAAAGGTTCCCTACGCATTCCTGTATAATAAATCAACTAGAGGACGTATGAGGTTGGGGCATAGATACTCCTTCCTGTACCTATCAGGATACCTTTGGTACCAACTCAAACTGGCTAAAGGATAAGTGGAGTAGTAGTACTGAGAGAAGCCTTCAGGTATAGTTTAAATGGAATACTCGTTCCATTTCTTTGTGATTTTCCTGGTTCTGCCTCCTTTGTGTTGGCTTCATATATAGGCTGGCTTTTCCATAGTTGCAAGACAGCCATCAACAATAACAGGAGCTGTATGCTGGTACGCTGCCTGGTCACATCCATTGAACAAAATTCCTAAGCTTTGCTCTCTCATGGGACCACCCTTTAATAGGGAGGATGAGTTCATCTCTGGAACAACTGCATGAGCTGTACTTCATGAGTATTATCCAATGAGGGAAATTTGAATGGATTTGGGAAAGGAAACTATGACATCTCTTTTTCTTATGACCCAGTTTACCATGGTCTAAAATAGACGCCAGGGGGTCAATTGGGCAATTTCCCCACGTCCTTAAGGTCAGAATAACTTTTAGTATATATTGTTGCATCATCTTTACTGTATACATTTTTCCTGTTTCCTCGGTTAACAGTGCAAAGCTTAAGGGCAGATTTTATCTCTTTTATCCCTTTATTATTGATGCTGACCAGTTATTACAGGAGTCTTCTCACTGTAGGAAGCCAATACATGTTCATTCTCTAACTATATGTCATTCTGGTTAAATGGCCTTAGAATAATGTAACTTTTAGATTTATATAATTCTTTTTTTTTTTTTTTTGGCTGCATCACGCAGCATGTGGGATCTTAGTTCCCCGACCATGGATCGAATCTGCGCTCCTTGCAGTGGAAGCATGGAGTCTGAACCACTGGACCGCCAGGGAAGTCCCTGTAAAATTCTTGACTTAGGCTTTGCCTCTTAGGTCATACTGAGCCAGAACTAGGTAATCAGTCAATTATTAAACACATATTAAGTCCTACTGTATGCCAGGTATTTGGTGGGTGCTTGGATGGAGGAGATAGCAAGGAGTTTAAAACAGGTAGTATCTCATTAAAATATGTTAAGGCAAAGGTAAAGGGAAGATAGCTATCTCTCAGGTCTGCACGTCTTCTCCTATCACTTTTGGAATTCTCCTTACTCTCTGGTGCTCTTCCCAGGTTCTCAGTGCTACTGTGTGTGTTGCCTCACGTCTTTGGCTTTCTACTGCTGCAGCTCACCAGCTCTGGGAGGGGCCCTCTATCTGTTCATCAAACCATTATGAAACACCTATGAGGATCTCAGGATGAACTGAAGTGCACGACTTGCCACAGTCTAGTGAAAGGTTTACATGCAAATAGTAATGTGGTGTGTGCCAGGATAGCACAGATAACCTCAGAGCTAATCCAAGCTCCCAGAACAGGGAAGCCAAGGAAGTTTTCCCTGAGACAGTGATTCTTATGAACTGAAAAAAAAAGAAGAGTCAAATTCAGCCAGGTGAAAAGGCATTGCCTCAGAGGGAGCAACATGGCCAGAGGTCATGTGAAAGACCCTAGATGTTAAGGTAGTATTGTACTGTATAGTAGAGTATAAATACATTTCTTTTTTATTTTCCCCCAATTTTTTTCCTTGTGATGAGAACTTTTAAGATCTACTCTCTTAGCAACTTTCAAATAGACAATCCAGTATTATTAACTGTAGTCACATGCTGTACATTACATCCCAATGACTTATTTACTTTATAATTGGAAATTTGTGCCTTTAGACCCCCGTTCACCCATTTCACCAACCCCCCAAACCCCGCCTCTGGCAACCACCAACCAATCAGTTCTCAGTATCTATGATTTTTTTTTTCTTACATTCCACATATAAGCGAGATCACATGGTATTTGTCTAATATTGATACATTTCTGTACCTGGATCATTTAATGTATGTGAGAAGTTGATAAGAACAGCTTCATTTTTCATGTTCTGATTCAAGGGTTCTGGCTAAAGTTTTGGTGATTCTTAAATCACTAGATGACCCCAAGGAGAACAATTTTTGTAATGAATATATGAGACAGCGGTAATCAAAAAAAAAAAAAAAAATGCTTGGGAGTATCTTTCTGCTCAGTAGGAAGAGGAATTTTGTCTCTAGAGCCAGACCTACATGAAAGGAAGTCGATTAAAGCAACTCCTTGCCTGGAGTGACTGGAGAGGATCTCTCAGCAAAACATCTTCCCAGTGGGGTCTCTGTTCCTTTCTATCTGGCCACAAATTCTCAACAGTTAACTCTCTATGTGGTGAGGTCAATAAAAGTGGGGCATCCTCTTGTTTAGACAGTCTTGGTGATAATGCAGCCCAACCTGAAGAGCACATTAGCCTAGATTAGCTTATTATCTTTGAGATGAACTTCAGAACCATTTCCGTTCAGTGGAGGAAAGAGGATGAGATCACAGGGTACAAGGCGAGGCAGGGCTGGGAGAGCAGCAGCTAGGCACCCCAGGAGGAAAAACTCATTCAGATGGTGTCAGTTTTGCTGTCTCTCCTGTGGTTGCTTGCATCCTGAGGTCCTGACTTCTCTTTTCCTACTTTGAGTTCTTTCTCTGTTGTGGCAGGCAGAGTAATGTGGCTTCTCCTCCAAGACGTCCTCGTTCTCGTTCCTAGAACCTGTGACTGTTTCCTTACGTGGCAAAAGGGACATTGTGAATGCAACTTAAGTTGAGGATTTTCAGATGGAGGATTATCCTGGATTTTCTGGGTGAACTCAATGTAATTACAAGTGTCCTTATAAGTGAAAGAGGGAGGTAGGCAAGTCAGAGAAGGAGAGCTGTTGACAGAAGCAGAAATGTGACAC
Organism: Balaenoptera acutorostrata; assembly: GCF_949987535.1. Classification (NCBI taxonomy): domain Eukaryota; kingdom Metazoa; phylum Chordata; class Mammalia; order Artiodactyla; family Balaenopteridae; genus Balaenoptera; species Balaenoptera acutorostrata. The sequence continues at coordinate 123,299,018 of NC_080067.1, forward strand.
AGCCAGGATCCAGGGAATGTGGGCAGCCTATAGAAGCTGGAAAAGTCTCCCTTAGAACCTTTAGTAAGAACGTAGTTCGTTCTGCCAGCACCTCGATTTTAGCTCCATAAGACCTATTACAGACTTCTTACCTCCAGAACTGTAAGAGAATAAATGTATGTTGTTATAAGTCACTAAGTTTGTGGTAGTTTGTTACAGCAGCTGTAGGAAACGAATACACCTCTCTTCACTCGATACCTGTGACCCATGAGGCCAACCCCTTCCCCCATCCACCACCATCCTCCACCATCAAGTCTGTTCAGAGTCTCTGATTCAGTGGTTGATGCTGGGATACTGTCTTAGGGTCAAACCTGTACCAGAGCTAGAAGTGGAATGCAAGCGACATCTCAAGAAAAAGTAAGAGGAACAGAGGGCCTGTGGTCATCAAGTCTGAGGCACACCACCAGCAAAGTATCAGAAAGAAGGGGAGGAGCATCGCCAGGAAAGAACACTAACCGCTGCGTGCAGGAATGGAGAAGCTAGGATAGGGCGTGGGGCACGGACAGCCAAGAACATTTCAGCGTGACCGAGGGAAGTGTTTTTTGTTGGGTTCCACAACCTTTGACCCAATTATGAAGGTACAGGGATATTATCCCTCAGTGTTGTAACATCTTTAGGTGAATGCTTTCAACAAACAGAAAATGAAAAGACTCAAGAAATGAGAGCTTCAGGAAACAATTATGCCTATATATATACACAAATATATTTTTGTTTTAATAATTGATGGAGGCTCACATTATACCCCAAAGCGCCTATTGAAATATATTTTTAAAACTTTATTTACCATTTGAAGATGACACAGACCTAAACTCTACAAAAGATCAGCTAAAATGACTTGAATTAGTCCCATCAATACTGTAAAGGATTCTCTTTTGCTTTTTAAAAAATATGTGTTTTGATTTTTTAAAAATGTCTTTTGATTTTAAAGCATTTCCCAAGGGTATACAATAATATATCATTTTTAAAGAACTTTTACCTTTATTAGCTCCTCACTACCACCTTAAAAGGTAGCTTGGGAAAGCACGATTGTCACCATTTTGCAGGAAACTGAGGTCCAGAGAGGTTACGTGACTTGCCGGAAGACATAAACTTGTGGGGTGGTGAAACTTAAACTGTAACAGATATTATTACCTATTATTACCTCATTAAATCCTCACAGCATGAGATGAAGCAGTAAATGGTGTATTATTTCATTTTAGTATTGGGGAAGTTAAAGCCAAATTGGTGAAGCAGCATTGCTAGCAAAATACAGCAACGTGGAAGAGTCTGTATCTAACTGCCTTTTTCATTCCTAAGTACCTGAGATGTCAAAGTTTTTCTTCCCTTTTAAGACACAGTTTGTAAGATGCCTCCTCTCTTCTTCTGGAACTAAATCCCAATTAAAATGCTGATAGAGGATTCAGAAAGGGAGTTCAGTGGCCTCTGCTCAGCTGAAAGGCCCACAAAATTACCAAGGAGACAGGCTCTGGGACATCGCCTGGATGATCCTTCCCCTGATTAATTGCACTAACTGCCGTGTCCCTTTCACAAGCACTGACTCTGCAGATGATGGGAGTCTCTGAAGTCATTCAGAACACGGTCAAGTGAGGAGGTGGGAGTGAGGCCTGAGGGAGACGGTAAGCACGGATGGCGCTTTGTGTCAAAAACTGGAAGGGAAAGATTCCACTCGTTCACAGGCAGTTGTTCCTTGGGTGACCACAGATCCTATTAAAAAGAATATCAATTCAAGAAGCCAGTTCTTCCTCAAGCCCTCAAGAGAAAATGGAGGGACCCCATACGGTGCCACCTCAGCACTTAACGAAGCGCATTCCTTGGAACACTGGTCCTGCCAGGGGGCCTGGGAAAGGGAATCCTGTGGTAAAATAGGTTAAAAAATTCTACCGCTATTTCCTCACTGTTTAGATTCCAAAATGTACCAAAATATGTTAAAAGCTTTGTTTTGCTGTGAAGAAACCTTTTCCAAACTTACTGAATCATAGAACACCCACCCGCTGCCGCCATATAAAAACAAATATAAACATAATGTGGGAAACTTTTCCTTAATTCATCATTAGGGTTTTTTACTCTAAAAAAATTTTTTTAGTAGGATTTCAGGAGAAAGATGATAAGGCAAAGAGGAGAAGGGGTGAGATTCTTGAGAGTCTATTGCTCCCTAGGAATGAAAATCATAAAATGTCTTCAGGCCTTACATTGTCAGTCTGTAAGATACGTAGCATTTGCCTCAACTCACAGTGTTGAGAATTTTGAAGTTCTAATCAAACTTTACTGAAGTGATGTAAAATTCAACAAACCATCAAAACACTTTAAGCCATTGAGAAGGAAAGTGAGACAAGATTATTTTTCAGAAAGGACTTTAGTAAACAGTATCTAATACTTCGCACGCTTAAAAGACCAGATCAGATCATCAACAAGGACCTACTGTATAGCACAGGGAACTCTACTCAATATTCTGCAATAACCTATATGGGAAAAGAATCTGAAAAAGAATGGATATATGTATAACTGAACCACTCTGCTGTACACCTGAAATTAACATGACATTGTAAATCAACTATACCCCAATATAAAATAAAAATTAAATTAAAAAAAATAAAAGGCCAGATCATAGTAGTCTTCATGTTTTCTTCAAATCTTTGGTGGAAGTTAGCATTTTAATCCCCTGCATTAGGTTGGGTATAGAATTTAGAGAGACAACCGGCATTTTTTAATAGCTTAAAAAAGACCCCTGAAGGACGAATGATGTGAAAACCATGAGAATATAGACAGTTTGTTTTCTCACAATCTAAATACATTGAGTTACTTTGCAAAGGCCAGTCTCATGAGAGAAGCAAAAATGTATTTACTTAACTGCTATATATAGGATAACATGGAAAATATATTTCTTGGGATACTGAGCTGCCTGCCAAAGATTGTCTGCATATGTCTACTATTATTCTAATTAGGTAGTTTAAAAAATAACAAGTAGTTTAGAAGAACAAGTAATTCAGTAAGATTATACTCTTAATTTACATCTTTTGATACTTTCCTCCCATCTCATTTGCTGGGGGTTAAGGAAGGCATGGTGTGTGAAGAAAGCTTGTGTATACTTTATTGTTTTTGAAAGACTACTTTATTCGTTAGATATTTTAACACCCACCCTGAATTAATACTAGATAGAAATATGCAATAAACACATCCATATTTGCCTTGTATTATGTTGAAGTATTTAAAATAAACCCTTTGAGACACAGACTCAGAAAGTTTGAGGGTAATATTTTTGTTCAGGCTTAATCATAGAAAAGTAATATAGAATGTGTTAATTCAAACTTTTCTTTTCCACTTCTAGTGCTTCCCAATTGCTAACAGGATGAAATGAGAATCCCATGCCTTTCCATTTAAGATCCACCACAATCTGTTTTCTTCCTTAGTTCCCGTGAGTCTGAAGGATCTAATCTTTGTTCCAGCCAGCATCCCTGGGACATATATTCCTCCTGTCTCCACTGCTGTGCCCATGCCTCTCTTCTCCGATCTCACCTCGAGCCATCTGAAATCCATTACTATTATTAGAGGTCAAAACATTTGCCCCAGGTCACCAAGCAAGGAATGGAAAAAGCTACAATTCAAAACCAGACACTGGTTTGTAGAGCCCATAGTCAACCACTCCACTGAATTTCTGAAATGTTAAAAGGGTTTTTAGCATTTCTAAAATGCTGAAATGTTAATAGATCTGGACTTGAATCCTCGTTCTGTGTTTCCGATCTGTGTGACTTTGAGGTAGATATTTGATGTCTCTCATCATTATAAAACAGGAATTATAATAAACCTTCACACAAAGATTCCTGAAAAGGTTAAATAAGATGATTAGCAATTGGTTCAGTCCTTGGTCTGGACTGTAGTGAGTACCCAGAAAATGTCAGCAGTTATTTTTACATCCTTATAGTGTCATATATGTATATATTGATGTTATATAGTTATATATATATCAAGTTCCTTCCTTCCTTCCTTCCTCCCTCCCTCCCTCTCTCTCTCTTCCTTCCTTCCTTTCTTTCTTTCTTTCTTTTTCTTTCTTTCTTTCCTTTCTTTCTTCCTTCCTTCCTTCATTCCTTCCTTCCTTCCTTCCTTCCTTTCTTTCTTCCTTCCTTCCTTCCTTCCTTTCTCCCTCCCTCTCTTTCTTTCTTTCTTTCTTTCTTTCTTTCTTTCTTTCCTTCCTTCCTTCCTTCCTTCCTTCCTTCCTTCCTTCCTTCCTTCCTTCCTTTCTCCCTCCCTCTCTCTCTTTCTTTCTTTCTTTCTTTCTTTCTTTCTTTCTTTCTTTCTTTCTTTTTTTCTTTTCTTTCTTCTTCCCTCCCCAACAGATAGTATGAATCTTGAGGGGCAGAAAAAATTTTTATGCATTTTGTTAAATCTGCCTAGACTTCCAAGAACAGTTCTTGAACTTGACGGGTGCTAAATATGTATTTTTGATTGATTGGTATTTAATCGTCCTTTATTCTTTGTGTTAAAAGTTTCTGGTTGCATATTAAGAACACTACCATTAAAGACTTATGTAATATAATAGCTACTTATCCTCTTATAGAATGGATACTTCTCAATAAAATAGATATTTTAAGTAATCCTTTGGTATTTAGTTAACATTCAGTAAATATTTTTAAATGTATCTTTCTTTGACAAATAAGGTAGCCTAACAGTTTTTATGTTTTAGACCTTCAATCTTTTTTTATGCCACAGGAAGTGTTTTGTTAATATTTTCTCCTAGCAGAGCTGGTATGGTAAATTAATTTAGTATTCACATGGATAGATACCACATGCACTTTTCTAAGGGTTTCACTATCCTTTAGCTTTAGCTAATGGGCACTTAAAGTCTTGCTGATTTTTCCCCAAAGACTCATAGTCGTCTATAACATTCTTGAATAATTGGGTTTTAAGTGGAAATTAACAGGGTTGACTACTTGCAGAAATATTTGTATTAGTTTAAATTTGAAATTTGTATAACCCTTAAGATATCAAGTTTTGAAATTCTCCTCTAAAAAGTTGAAAGTTAATATGTGACTTTCATATTATTTCATTTCATAAAATGACTTGGGTTTTATTATTAGAAGTTATTTATAGAAGTCCTACTTTATAAAAATACTATTCGGTATCACTGTAGTTTTTACATTAAAACAATTACAACAACAACACCTGGAACCTAAAAACTGCTGCCAGAATAAATAAAATGTATCACTAAGACTTTTCAAGAGGCTTTATTTTAAGATATGCTCATTTCAAAGTCACCCCTTCATATCCCCTCTAAAGCCATTTCCCTTTCTTTAGATCAGCATGTCCATGTTGACATTGATTGTCTAAGAATAGGCTGACAATCATTTGTAAAATATAGTCTTTCATGTATTCAACTTTTTAAAAATCTAAGTCAGGATTCCCTGCAGTGGTGACTGGCTTTGGGTAGAGAGGGATTGGACTGTTTCCCCACCATGTAGCCCTTCTCCACTCTGGGAGTGTTTCTAGCTAATGGTAGGTGAATGAATGACGGTGGGTGGGAGAGAGAAGAAAGCAGGAGAATATTTCCAACTAATGTCTACCAATTCACAGGAAATATATATTTTTTCTCTTCTTTGTTTTAGGAGGAATGGCCCACCAGACTCCAAGAACAAAATATCAGTAACCACATATTTGTCATCTCTTATATCATCTTCTCTAATACCCACAGCAACCCTTGTGAATTTGTTGTGATTACCCTCATTTTACAGACGATGAAACTAAAACTAAAAGAAGTTAGTTTACGAAGATCACACATGAGTCAATGAAAGAATTATGACTTTAACGGTGGTCTTTGACTTTAAGAGTGATGTCCTTTCTACTCTGCATATTACCTGAGCTTGTCCATAGAAGTGGAAAATAAAACCATTGGAAAATTAATGGATACATCCTTAATGGTATTAATCATTGTAATTGTGCTACATTATAATAATGTCATAACAGACAAGCAGAGTACCTAAATGGCTGAAGTTAGCATGACTTCTAAACATAGCCATGCTTAGTATTTTTGGCACTTGGAGGGAAGAAAAAAAAAAAACGGAGCAGATTAAGAAGCTCCTAAGATTTCTTTCTGGGTCTGTCACTCACTGTCTGAATTTGGGAAACTGAAGGCTACAAAATTTCATTTTTCCACCTTCTTATCAGAGCCTAGTGATTGTAAAGTCTATGCATTGCAAAGTAAGCTGGAGCATGGGCTCAATTCTTTTAGGACAGCTTAGTTAAATCAGAGAGCACTTGCCTGCACCCATTACTCAGTTTTAGCTAAGGATCTTTCTTTTTAGTGTTCTGGTAGTGTTTTTCTCTTAATCCATAAGGAGAGTGAAAATGTCCAGACTTTGTGGAGAACAGGTCAACCAGAGTTGTTGCTAAGAAAGATCAGAAAGAGGTTTGCTTTGACAAATTAACGTCTCGATTTCTGCACCTCCACCCTCCTCCCTACACACACGAAAGTCCTCCTTGGTCTCCCTTTTCTAGATCCTTTAGTGAGAACTAGAGCCTTCCTCTCATTCTTTAAACACTGCGCTGAAGCATCCAAAAATTCTTTCAATTCCCAAACTATTTTAACTTCAAAGAAACATCCCCATCCCTTAATATAGACCAAGATTCACCATACATTTTTGGTAAAGAGCCAGATAGTAAATGTTTTCACCTCTGGGGGCCAGATGGTCTCTGTCACAAATACTCAATATGCAAATTTTAGTATGAAAGCAGTCACAAGCAATATGTAAACAAATGAGCATAGCTGTGTTTCTTTCTTTTCTTTTTTTTTTTTTTTTGGCTGTGTTTCAATAAAACTTTTTTGAAACAAATGCAAATTCATTTGGCTCAGGAGCCATAGTTCGATGACCCCTGACACAGACTATCTCCCTCATTACACTGTGTCCTAGAGTCAAAGAAACAAAGAGGAAAAAATTAAAACTGGCATCTGGTCTTTATTTAGTCAAGATCTGAGCACCAACAACACGCTAAGTCCTAAGCCCCGTGCTGCAAATTTAGTGGTGATTAACTCAGAGTTGGATTCTGGATTCATGCTCCTTCCTTTCCTTTTCCCAGGAGAAGAGCAGGATTATCTTGGCACAGATTGGCAATATCCTAAATTAGTAATTCATTTCTTTTGCAATAGTATACATGCTCTGCCAACAAAGCCTTGGGTAAACTTGCAAACTAAACAAAGTTACCTATCCACATCCCGTCTCAATCTTATCTTGTGCCTTATCTCTCACCTCCCAGACAGTCAACACCCTTGCTCTATTGCTGTGCATCTTCCCTCTCCTCCTTCCTCTACCTTCCACACTCTTCCTCCTCCATGTTCTCCCCTCCCTACAATTTTCTTGATCTATTCGACACAAACACAATGTCCTTAGAGTCTTAAACTTCAACAAATTAAACTTACTAACACCATGGTATAAATGATGCAGATTTTCTTGTTTAAAAGGCAACCTTGGGCTTCCCTGGTGGCGCAGTGGTTAAGAATCTGCCTGCCAATGCAGGGGATACAGGTTCGAGCCCTGGTCCGGGAAGATCCCACATGCCACGGAGCAACTAAACCCGTGAGACACAACTACTGAGCCCACATGCCACAACTGAAGCCCACGAGCCTAGAACCCTGCTCCACAACAAGAGAAGCGACCTTGATGAGAAGCCTGCGCACCGCAACGAAGAGTAGCCCCCACTTGCCGCAACTAGAGAAAGCCCGCGCGCAGCAAGAAAGACCCAACGCAGCCAAAAATAAATAAATAAATAAATTAGGAAAAAAAAAAAAAAGGCAAGCTTGTGAACCCTAATTCTACTGTAGCTGGCCATAAAGTAAGTATTATCAAGTGTGCATCTCCACACTTTGCCTACACTGTCAGAGTTTAAACCCATCTTTTCCGGGCTCAATAGAAATTAAGCTGAATCCTGAAGAAGGAGAGCCTCCAGCAGTGTTTTCAGTTTTCTGGAAGAAGACAGAAAAGAGCAGAGGTGCTTATTATGGGAGGTACAGGCAGTCCAAGTCCTACCTTTCTGTGCCAGCTCTAACAGAAGGTATGTGACAGATTAATTTAGGCTGGTGCACACCTTATTGGGAAGTAGGCACTAATATCGGAAAGTGGAATTAAATATTTAAGTACGTCAAAATAAAAATTTGAATCGTCCCCGCCCCCTTCTCATTTCTTCTGTCCTAATTTTTTAGAGGTTGCTTTTGTCTGGAGATCTAGGTAGTCAACTCTGACTCATTTGTAAATTTGAATGCCTTTTGGACTACAGTCTAAGTATTGGGCAACTGATGACTGGGTTATTTTAGATGAGAAATAAAAATTTAAGTGAATATTTATGAGTGAATAGAAAAATATCACAAGAAATTTTTGTTCATAGAAAAAGGAGGTGAGATTCTGTACTAGTCTGAAAAGAAAAGGCAACGGTAATGGTGTAAGGGGACAGAGGAATAATGATGTATATAAAACAAGGAAGGAAGTCTATAAAATTCAATCAACTTCTGTAGGCTTGTTTGGTACAAAATATCAGGGAAGCTTGGAGTAGCTCTGCATTTCAACAAACATAATGGATCTTGGCCTTCAGGCTACTCCGGTGCATTTATTTTCTCTAGAGAGTTGTTTTTATAGCCCAAGGAACTGGTCTAAAAAGAGATGGGGTTACTTAAGAAGTGATGATTTACTCTTTAGTCCTGGAAGGGCTATAATGGCTTGGAAGTCTAATCTGTACCTGGCTTTACCTGAAAGGATTCATCTCTTGATAAACATGTTCTTTGGACAGCAATGAAATGACTGGCCTAATTATGATGTCAATTGACACTGGTGGTATAAAGGCATCTTAAAGTTGGATTCAGACCAGCTGCAGCAAAATGGGGACCATATTGAAAATAAAAATAGAAATTCATCAGGATCTTCTCTCCAGAGGTGTAGGGGCTCTCATCTCTGCTCCTTTCTAATATCTACCTCATTTTTCCTCACTATGTGAATAAGGGTTACTGGCCATTTTTCTGCTATCGATGCCCTTGGTCCTTTGAAAAAAAACTATGGAATCCTTCTCAGAAAATTATTCCAATGTATAAAATACATTATATAAGATTAAACAGGAAATGAAATATATTAAAACATAATTATAAAATATTAATTTTAAATTTTATTTTTTTAATTTAAATGTTTGCAATGTATTAATAAATACGTTTCTTTACAATATAGTCAGTTAGAAGATCTGGCAGTGTGTCAATAACTACCATAATTCGAAAATATGTATAAATTTTTTAGGGTTCTGATATAAAAAATATTTGTAAGTTTTACTGGAAATAAAATCATAGTTACTGCTAATATTACTGCAGTTTTGCCTAAATTCATATTATAGCTAGAGGCTAATGAAAATCAATGTAATTTTTTCCCTTCCAAGTTAATGAGCTCCTTGAATTTTATCCCTGGATCAGCACTACCTGGGCTCAGGTTAAGAAATGCTTCTATTTTCTGTCTTCCTTTTTATCTCTGTACAAATTGGGAATTGGTGGACTAACGTAACAGCTGTACGTTCCCAGATCCAGAGCCCCCAACAATGGTCATATGTCTAACTGTCCCAATGCCAAATCCCTTGGAGAGCTAATGTGATTGGACAGGGGCCAGATATCCAGTCCTATTCCCCAAAACAATGGAAGAGTGGATGCAAAACATCCTGTAAAGCAAGCATATCCTTGGTTCACTCTTTTGGGGAACAAAGACCAAGAGACTTTTCAAAGATAGGATATGTACAAGGCAGACATCTCAAAAAGAACCTTTACAAATACAGGTTTGAGACCTTTAAAAGCAATTGAAAATTCCTTTGCACTGCTTTACAGATATAATGAAGGATTTCTTCTGAGGATGAAGAGTCATCACTGCTCATAGGGAAGAAAAGCTGTCTGTGTACAAATAAAAGTATAGGTATTTTAAGTATGATATGACACTGTTCAATGGAACTTTCTGTGGTGATGAAACTGTTCTCCATCTGCAGTATCCAGTATGGTAGCCACTAGTCACATGCAGCTATTGAGCAATTGAAATATGGCTAATATGACCCAGGGAGTGAATTTTAAATTTTATTTAATTTTAAGTAGTTAAATTTTAAATTTATATAGCCATATGTGGTTAGTGGCAACTGGGATGGATACCCAGGTATAACCTGCTAAATAGTGCCTCTCCATCACTTTCCTATAAACATGACACTCCAGCCAAACCAGCAAAGAACTCCTACCCTTCTGCTGCTGACCTTTGCTGTGGCTGTTTTCCCAGCCAGGCACACACTCATGGTTTCTATTTCTTTAGGTCATTCCATACTTTATATGCCTAACTCATATCCCACTTCCGCTGGAAGGCTTCTATTTTCAGCCTAGCCTCTGAAGGCATCTATTGCTATATCAGTAATTGCGGTAAATCATATGCAACTTTGTACTGATATTTATCTTTTAGAAAATGTTTAGAGTTTATCTTCAAGTAGAGTGTAGGCCTTTCTGGAGGAAGAAACAATTTCTCACATCTCTTTAAGTTGTATCTAATCTTTGTATAAAAATGTTCAATGCAATTTTGTTAAAGATGAGGTCATCAGATGCTTTGGAGAAGCAGATGATGAAAATAAAAACATAAATCCACTGGAGCAAGGATGCCCGAAAGTAGAGAATCACTATGTAGAAAGAGATCACTGAAATATTTTAGAGCGAAGAGAGATCAAGAATTCATTTGGTGTTATATTTAAGCAAATAAAGTATTCTCCTTTCGTGGATGAGACAACCAAGTTCTAATGACACTGAATAATTTAACCAAGATCATATGCCAATGGAGGATGGAAGGGAAACTGGAACAAAGATCTCTGACATTTAGCAGTGTCTCCAGAGCATAATGCTAGAAAGACTGGGGAACTCTTAAGAAGAAAGAGAGAGGGGTCAATAGAAAGAATAGGCTAGAGAAAGGGAGATTCATGAAAAGAAATACAAGAGAAGCTTTATAATGGATATCCTTGGTCTGCTCAGATCACCAAAAAGCTAAGAGGTAATTTCCACAAAGTTAAAGAAATTCAAAATATCCTTCTAATTTTAAAAACTCCTAAGTTACCTGACTAGATTGAATGAACACAGGAATCCAGGCGTAACAACTAGATATGCTTAAGATATCCTTCCATGTTTGACGGTCTCTTTCATCTGATGGAGCCTTGGGGTGCATGTTGCACTGCACATTTGCACACCAGACTGCAGTGAACTGAGTGTGGTTGGGAAACCTTGCCACAGGAGAAAATATTGCCAGCATTTCCTATAAGATTTTGCCATGAAAATTAGAGAATGTGTTAGAAAAAAAAAATTGTCAACATTAAGCATGCAGCGCATCAAGGAGAAATCACACTTCTTCCTATCTTCTAGGCAATAGCAGCATCATAGAGAGAAGATAAAATTCAACATTGCATAAGCATAGTATAATCATCCCTATATACCCACTGGACTCATTTCTACAACTACATCAAAGCTATCCTATCAGATATGACCCACTTCTTTTCATAGAATAGAGATAGCTAAGAGACAGAAGAAGAAAACTCTAAGGGAGATGGGTAGATAGATCCATGTTTCGAGAAAGGAGACTCAAGAATCAAAGAACTGTGCTATAGATACCCTTGATTTGCTAAGAATACCCATAGGCTAAACAAAGCACTGATTAAAACATTTAGACTAAGGTATGGTTACTACACAAAGTCATTCTCAACCTTTAAATTGGGAGAATATGCTCAGTAATCCCTGAATGTAGCCAGTATTTGAATATTCTTACTGAATACCTGCAACATTGTACTAAGACCCTCAAATAGTAAGGCTACTTCACATGATGCCAAAGCCAGTGGGGTTTTCATGTGTTGCAGCCTATTTTTGCTCCTTCATAATAGATTGTGCAATTTTCAAGTCATTCCATAAGCGCTTGATAAAATGTCCAATCATCCGTGATGTGGATATATCTGAAAAGCCAGATTTCAAAACCAAAAGAATATCTTGGGGCAGAATATACTTAAATGGATACGAAATGCCTTCATCTACCAAGAGGAGTTATTATTTAAGAGAACCAGCCTATGGATGGAATTGATGGAGAATAATTTCCAATGGAGAGTCAATGGAGAGTGAATATGTTAAAGAAAAAGTAAAAATAAAAATGTGACCAACTGAGGTGATCATGCCTGTGTACTGCAAATCTGTGCTTTTAGGACAAGTATTAGGATCATTTTGATAAAAGTATTAATAACATGTATTATATGCTTATAATAAGTGCCAAGGTACTTTGCTAAATCTTTTAAGGATTATTACATTTAATCCCTGAAATGATCTTAAATATGGATTATTTTTATTATTCTTATTTTATAGATGATGAAACTGAGGCAAAATAATTAGGTAAGTTGTCCATAATGTATGGGAAGGAATGGGGCTAGGATTCAAAACCTGATAGGCTTACTCTAAGTACTCTTAACCACCATGCTATAATTTATATCTTGAATACATCAATACAATAATCTAATTTTTATCAAACTTAAATAATATACAAAGCCTTATTAGAGGAAAAAATCATGTGAGATTCTCCATTTTGAGAAACACTACTTCAACACCTAAAGTCATGTTCTATGAAAGAAGCCATTATGGACTGAAAATCTGTATCCTTCCCCAAATTCATGTATTGAAGCTCCAACCTCCAGTGTGGCTGTATTTGGAGATAAAACCTCTAAGGAAGTAACTGAGGTTAATTAAATGAGGTCTTAATGGTGGGGCCCTCATCCGATATGGTTAGTTATAGGAAAAGACACCACAGGGAGAAGGCCAGCTGCAAGTAAGGAGACCTCTCAGCAGAAATCCAATGGGCCAGCACCTTAATCTTAGACTTTTAGTTTCCAGAACTATGAGAAAATAAATATCTGTTGTTTAAGCCACCCAGCATGTGGTATTTTGTTAAGATAGCTGAGCTGACTAAAAGGTAAGCTTTAAATTTTAAATTTTTCCTTCAAACAAGGAGTTAAGTGTTTAAAACCTGAAAAATGATTTTTAAAGATAGCCACTGAAATGCAAATCTAAAATTAAAAACTTTTCACAGAACTCATACCCCTTTCCCCTTTAAAAAACATGTCCTTGAATTCCAGTGTTTGTGAATCTTCCAAAGGGCAAAACCTGGGCTAACCATTACCACAAATCTTGTCAGTAAGTGTTTCATATTATTTTGCCTGCATTCAAAAATTAATATAGCCCAATTATTTGTAAGTAATGAAGTAAAGAAGTGCAGTACGCACATCATTTTTGAATGTTTCAGATAGGAACCCTCTCTCTTTAGGAAAACAGAACAAAGTTCTTATGAAGAATGGAGTGTCATATTTAGTTAAAATAAAGATAAATTCAGAGAACAATTTTTAAAGTGTAAATTTCCCTTTCAGTTTGCACAGATAGACGAATATATCGTTACTGCATCATCCACTAGAATATTCGATTTCCTCATTAAATGGAGATGATGTTAGCATTGTATATATGTGGACATTATGAACATCAAAGGAGGTAATCCATGTGAAGCCTTGAAAACTAAGTTCTATTGAAATGTCAGGTCAATCATTATTATTAATCTGTTTGCTATAAGTGACCAATATCACATTTTGAATTTGAATCATGTGGTACTTTACTGAAAGGAAGTCATAACCATGTGAGTTTAGAAAACAAATGTAACACTTCCTGAATGCCCATGCCTAGTATTTTTACTTTATGGAGCACGCTATTAAGTATGGCTTAGTGACAAAACCATCCATAATAAATATGAATTTTGTTAAAGGTCTAATAGAATATCATAAACCAGCCTGACAAAGGATCTGTGCTATGGTAAAGTGGATTGTAGAATTTATAATAGTTATAATAGTGTAATAGTTTAATGCGGCAGATTTCTGCAGAAAGAAGATATTTAATTTCAATTCAACTTGCAGATAGCAAGCACCTGCCATGCGGAAGGCACTGTGCTGGCTTCTGAGTCACAGTGACAAAATGGTTATGTATCTGCTGTTGGTTGTTTTATATGATGAGATTTGGTGGTTGGTGGCAGAGAGGTGGTTTTTGTAGAGGCATTTAGATCAAAGGTCCCAGGTAATTGGCCTGAAGCATTGGTTGAAAGGAATAAATTCAGAGAACAAGATGGAGAGTTTAAAGAAAATAGTGGAATATTATCCTTATATACTGACTTAAGGGACAATATTGGATTGTCAATCACAGGCCCATTCTTTACATATACAGTTCATGCAGCAAGCAGAGATCTTTGCTTTCTGGTTCTTGATACACAAAGCACCCAGTATCAGTAATGATGCACTGACGGTCTAACAGAAGAGCCATTTACAAACTTTTTTCTTTTCTTCCTTAACGCTGAGTCTAAGGGGTATGTTAAATCTGGCTCTTGTGCAACTATTCCAGTTTTTCTGCAAAAAAGGAAGGAAATTCCTTTCAATGGGAAGAGAAATGAAAGAAGAACAAATTTAAAAATGATTTTTGCTTAGGTGTGTGTAACTTCTGTATTGTCATCTTTCTTTTACAGCCGGAACACATGCTTTGTTTTTAGGATCCTATCATCAGCAGGCTGTTTTGAAGGTCTTGAAAGTCTTCAAAGTTCTGATGGCTGGTTTTTGTGCATTTTTGACTTCCAGGTTAGTGGGGAGAGTGCCTGAATGGGCTGTTTCATCCACCATTGCCATGGTTTTCATCATTGTGTTTGGTTTTCAATCAAAGTGCACTACATTGCATCAAGCAGATCTAAGTGAGTAAATATATTCTCCAAATTAAAAAAAGAAACAACTCATAGGGTTGGTTGATTTCAAAATACTGAGTGCCCTAAATCCATAGTTATAATGAAACCTACCAGTTTTGTTAAATGAAAGAGTTAATGATGTAGGGTTCTTATTCCAGGAAAGGGTGGGGAAAAAAAGAAGTTTATTTTTCTGTATCTGTCAATTGAAAATATGTGGTGTTGTAGCTGAAACATGAATATTTTAAAGTAACAGCAAATGCCTGTAATTCTTCTTGGCCAGCGGCTCCAGGCATGTCCTTTACTGGCAATGAACCACATGCAGAGAGAGGCTATCTCACCGTGCCAAGGAGTTAATTATACTCACTTAGACTCTCAGGACTTGAGTGTCTTTATTATAAGCCCCCCACCTCCCGTTTTTGCATAAAGTGGAGCAAATCTCATTCCTCATCAAATCGTTTTGTTTTGAGCAGGGGCCATTTTCATTTTTCTCTTTGTATTTATCAGTAAATGTTTGTAAAATCAAATCAAAGAATAATAACGTTCTAACTTCTGTTCCTCTTGCACTTTCATGTTTTTTTCCTCGGGTTCAAAGTGTAAACACAGCCCCAAACCCAGGGGGGCACAATTCCCAGCAGTGCAGTGGGGTTGGCCACCGGGCTCTCCAAACTATCTTTAGTTTATAGAGTTTATACATTAAAGAAAATAAATGCAATTGAGAATGCCTAATGGAACTTTCTGGCGCATGCTACAGGAGGATACTTAAATATAGTCTGATAAAAAATTAAAACCGATTTATCAAAATGACAAAACATTTGGTAATTTGGAACACTCTTAATGTCCATTTAAAGTGCAATGGTCAGTAATTTATTCCATTTTGGAGATTTCAAGTTATCAGCATTTAGTGCAATTTATAGCTCATGCTTAATTTTGCTATTATTTACTTTAGCAAATGGGAGAGTCTTACTTTGCAAAAAAAAGTGCTGATTGTCAACTTGTGGAGTACCTCAGTGCAGCAGATTCGGTGTGGAAAACAAATTGACAGCTTGCTACCACCAAAGTCGAGTTTTAAACTTATTTTATGTAAGCTTTTAGATGTGTGGCTCTCATACTTATCTTGAAGAACCAACAAGGGAGCTTATTAAAAATGCAAATTCCTGCCTTCTAGCCTCAGGGATTCTGATGAAAAGGTTTGGAATGGGGCCAAGTAATCTGCACTGATTTTTAACAATCACCCATAAATGATTCTGTTCCTAGGATACATTTTGATAAATACACTTTGAGATAGAAAAATCTGTGCTTTTTGTACACAATGCCATTTTATATATGAACTACTGATTAGTTGTATAGTAATCCTAAAATTAATTAAGTTGTTGATTAGATTCAAATTGGGGGATTTACAAGATCTGTTAAAAATTCAGTTTGGAAAATTGTTCCATTTTGTATTAACATTATAAATTGTGTCACTAAGACCAAACCAAATTAATCAAATCAATAATTCATTTAAAAGGCCTTGGTATACACTCAAAGCTATAAATGTTAAATGTGTAAGGTGTAGTTTCTTCTATTAAATAACACAATTCATGAGGAAATACAGATAGTGAAACATATCATCAGAAAATTAACTATAACAAGTAGCTAATATTCATATACACTGCAAAGAATAAGTTGATTTATTGAAAATGATATTCTGTTGGGTCCCAAAGACTTCCTAAAGAATATGGCTTTAGGGAGTAAGCACAATGCTGAGGTCTCATTCTGGTCATGTATTGAGATAATTATTATGGAACGGAAACCTCACTGTGGATATTCCAGTTTTAGAAATGAACATATTCTAAATAACATCATTTAAAATGATAACTCCATTTTTTTCCATTAAAGAGCCAGAGCTGGTATCATTATAAAAGAATGGTTTGCGCAGTAAAGGAGATAATCCATGTCTTTTCACAGGTAAGAGTGAAGGTCCAGTGAGCCTCCTGAAGACATATATTCAATCTTGAAATGTCTCCCCAAACAGAAAAGTTGCTTTTAAAGGAATGCTAGAAGTCAAGCAGAAGATACCATCTTAGATGTGAAATGACGTTCTAAGCAGAAATTACAAGAAGAATTCTCCATGGTCCTGTACATTCCAGAGAGCGCACAGGAGAATCAACTGATTACAGGCAAAAATGAAATATCACACATGACCTCAGGACATGACAATGTACATAGACCACTTACAGAATGAGCAAACAAATGAGGTTCCAGGAAAGGAAAGGCAGAAGAGGAAATAAATCCATGCACCATCCAGGTTTAAAGCCTCAGAGCAAAGGTTTATCTCCAGCTGCTGGCAGATTTTGGCAGAGAAGACAGTTCCTGGGTGATGAGTGACAAGTTGAAGGAAAGAAGAAAGTGACAGGCAGTTTCTAAGGAATTTGCGGCCCAAGGCATTCCTGGTCCCTGAAGATGACAGTGGCTATGACAGAGACCTTTAGCAGTTTCATTTTTTCTGATGTGCTTTTCTGAATTTTAAGAACCCAGAGCAGAAGAACAAGAAAATTCAGTTAGGACCTAGTTTTACATCCATTATCCAGGCAAAAGGCCACAGAATCAAACCTACTGAGGCTGTTTATGTTTGCCAAATGAACTATTTGAAATATTAAAATGACATCAATACAGGTTTCTGGAGAAACTCACTGACATTAATGGCAGTGCCAAAAATGTAACGCAAGCTTCTAAACATTTGTCATATTTAGGAAGTTCCATTTTTCAGTTCATTTCCACAGAGCAGGAGAAAGGAAACGTAAATTACTGTGGTAATAAGGGAAGGAAACCAAACTTTAACGAAGGCTTATCGTGGGCTTCACATTGTGCTATGTACTTTATATATTATCTCATTTGGTAAGTTTATGATAAATGTGAACTGTGTTAAAGATGAAAGAGTTAGCAACATGTGGCCTACAAACATTTTAGGGATTTAGTAATGAACACACCATCTCAAGTGACTGTAATAGTTCGTTTTCCTGAGTGTTGAAATGAAAAGTCATCTTCAAACCAACCAACCCCAAGAACAGTCTGCAAATACGTTCATATGCAAACCCTTGTACATGTTCATCTGTACACCTTTCTGGAGACCTACACAACTTTAGTTGAAAGCCTTGGAAAAACAAAAACGACTTGTAGGAATATTTTCTATAACTGTCATTGTGACAAGGATATGAGGAGGGTGAGGACAAATCATACAACCACACACAGTGTAGGGTTTATTTTGTTTGTTTGATTTGTTTTGTTTTTAAATATTTTTTTGATGTGGACCTTTTTTTTTTTAAAGTCTTTATTGAATTTGTTACAATATTACCTCTGATTTTTGTGTTTTGGTTTTTTGGCCATGAGGCATGTGGGATCTCAGCTCCCCGACCAGGGATCCAACCTGCACCCCCTGCACTGGAAGGTGAAGTCTTAACCACTGGCTTGCCAGGGAGGTCCCCAGTGTAGGTTTTATTCAGGAAACTTGCAAGTCAAAGGTTGACAAGAGGTGGCGTACATCTCCATTCTCTCATCATTCTGTAGAGAAGCGTTCCAGGGCCTGGCAATGCAGCTGTACTCACAGTCTGTATCCTGCTACTCTACTTCTTATAGTGTAAGCAGAGGATGGCCCTACCAGTGGCTGTCCTGGCCTGGGATCCCCTGAAAGCACAGCTTCAAAAATGTGTTTGAGTAGCATATTTTGGAGTGATCCCATAGGGGCAGGACAAGGGACAAGCAGAGAGATACATAGAAGGAGGAGGGAAAATGACCCTGGGTGAGTTATCCACTTGGTCCCTGCTACGGCTAATAAGTTGCTCAATACTATGGAACAGTCTGAGAATCCAGGTAACACATGTCTCAGGATCATCTGCTCAAAGAAAAAAAGAAAGGGAGGAATTATTTGCCCATTGGCTTCTGTCTCCCTATGGCCAAGAACTGTCCCATTAATTTACCCTACAATTCCTATCACGCTGATTCTCCCTGTGTCAGAGAAACTCTTGAATAAGATTAAGGGACTCATATCCCAGGCCTGAGGGAAGGTACTGTGGGTTGCACCTGTAGGGACCTGATCAAAGCTCATGGCTGGAATAACTAATGATGTTTTGGTAAGTTTATGATATATGTATATTTCCCTTATGGTGGGAGACTAAACGTTTTGGACTCAGCTACTAGCGGGTTGGATGCTGCTGTTACAGGTTAGCTCAGGAGACTTAGGGAACCTGTGGAAAGTTGTAACATCTTCTGCTGGGCAAGGCGAGCCACTCATCCCATGGAAATTGGGGTTTGAAGCACAGCTTTTCCTGCTGGGGTGAATGTACAATGTACAGACCCCAGTACAATGTGTCCTTCACTGTCAGGTAATGAAGAAAGGGTACCCGGCATTGCCTTTGGAATTCCTGGTTGACACTCCACCGTCAGGTTTGGATATTTAGTGTGTAAATTCATTCTAATAATAATAGTTTTTAAAAAATGGTGAGCACTTTTAAAATGTATTTTTAGGCACAGATTAGGAGTAAAAAAATTGATCTGGTTTACCTGATGTTATTCACATTGAATCTAATTCTTACATTTGGCGTTCATGAATTTTAAAAGAAAGCTCGAGTAGAGTGAAGATTCTCCTCGTCTTGTTTTGCAGGTGGGGTACCCATAGGGGCCAAAGGCTATTAGAATCCTCCCATCCTCTTAGATGCTCTGCATCTTTGACGTCACAAATGAGAGGATTATGTTGATGGTGAGTATTTTCTATTTAAGGAATTCCGTTTTGTTTTGTAAAAAGAATTATCTTTTCCTGATTGATAATATTTTCAGTGATTTCTAGGGCTGTTCTGTTTTCCCAGGGCTGTGACTGTGTAACTGATTTACCATTGTCCCGAGCAACATTTTGATGGCTTGGTCTACTTTTGTTTTTTTAAAAGATCCATAATTTCCTTTCTTGTTCTTGTACTTCCTATCACTCTGCTTAAAGCACTTTTGAGTATTTTCTTTTTTTTTTTTTTAAAGATTGATTGATTGATTGATTGATTGCTATGTTGGGTCTTCGTTTCTGTGCTAGGGCTTTCTCTAGCTGCGGCAAGTGGGGGCCACTCTTCATCGCGGTGTGCGGGCCTCTCACCATCGCGGCCTCTCTTGTTGCGGAGCACAGGTTCCAGACGCGCAGGCTCAGCAGTTGTGGTTCACAGGCCCAGTTGCTCCACGGCATGTGGGATCCTCCCAGACCAGGGCTCGAACCCGTGTCCCCTGCATTAGCAGGCAGATTCTCAACCACTGCGCCACCAGGGAAGTCCCCTGAGTATTTTCTTGTGATGTAAAACCAGTCCAATTTATCTTTGTTCAACATAATTTTGTTTAAAATACTTTGTCTCCCTGCTCACTTGGCTTCCCCTTTTCCAGCTCTATGGATAACCAGGCTTAATTAATCTAGTCACTCCCAAACCCCTTTAACTTCTTATAGATTAACTTCTGTTAATCATATAAATTGATGGAGTCCAAACATTTTATTTAATAAAGAGGTCACATCTGTTGAATGTCACTTATGGGAGTTACAAAAAGGAGGCATCCATCCTTGCGTTTCTTCTTTCAACAAATGACAGGAGGATTTTCATAGATATGCACAGAATGCTATCCTCTGTGTTGTGGGATATCATAAAATGTAAAAGACCTGGACGTTCAAAGTATGCAAACTAATTTTGCTAACCCCATTTTGTCAGGTAATTTTGGTGTAGGAAATAACCAGTGGGAAAGCAAGTGGGGAAAGAAAAATAAATAGTAAGATTCTGAACAGACATTCAACACAGCAGGAGATAGTGTTTCAGACCTGAGATCCCACTTGTAAAAAGAAAGTGTGTAGTGGCTTGCATTTTGAAAGGAACCCCAGATGGGAAAAGATTATACTTTGTGGCAAAGACACAACCGAGAGACCTAAATGAGATCATGGCTACTTTCCTTGTGGAACCACAGAGAAGAATTTGGGGTTAGGAAGCCCATTAGCAGATGACATGCCCTGGGGGCAGTACTTGGCCACTGCCCAGGCACTTGTGGTGTACTGTAGCGTCTAAGGTTCTGGATTGCCTTTTTATTTAGCATCTTTTGTGTAGAAAATTATTTATGCTGCAGTCTCATTGTTTTCCAAAGTTTCAGAAAACCAGCTATTTATTAGGTTAGAGTAATTGCGTAAAAACATAAAATCAGCAACCAGCGAAAATCATTTTTAGAATTTCTATTTCTTCTTTCTCTATTCTTCCTGCAGATAACTGAAATATTAAAACAAAACATTTTACAATTATTTGGTTGAAAAAGGAAAAAACCTTTACTGGGTGCCCACTCTGGTATACAGTAGTGTGGCTTATACATTATTATCATTTCATTATTCTTTGCCAGATATTTGTTACATTTTAAATTTATGTATTTTTAATGAGATTTCAAGGCAGCACCTGATTTCTGGATAAAATTTAAGAGATTCCCATCCTTTACTTGAATCATTTCCTGGGAAGAGGTTTACACGTGGGTAACTACCTTCATTTTATAATGATTTCTATAGCTTTTATTTTAATTGTTGATTTTTTCTCTGGATTTGTTCATAAATCTGTGCATCAATGTTTTGTTTACCCAGTCATACAATAAGTGCATACTCAACATTATACAAAATTGCCATTGTTTATTTTTCCCACAAAAACAAGGGACATGAAATCTTTCTATCTGATGGGGTCTTAAGAAAGTGTCAGAGTCCAAAACTAAACAGAAGCCCTCACTCAAGTTCGGTGAAAAGCCAAAAAAAAAAAAAAAAAGAAGGAACAATTTAAATTGTAACGTGAAAACACATACACATACGACAACAACAGAAATATGCGTTTCTAATCACTGCACATTCTTCTTCTCCCTGGACAGAACTGCAGCAACAATGAAGAGCTTTTCAAGGCTGGATTCTGTTCCTCATTTTGCTCCTGCTCCTGAGGTGAGCCAGGCTGGCAGAAAGAGAAGGTGGGACCGATTCCAAAGTGTTAGTCCTTAGCCAGTCACTGGCGTCACAAGCCCTTAGGGTGAGCTTGAACCACAGATGCACGTTAGATGTTCATCTCTGCGTTAAAAAAAGATTTTGTGAAAATAG
Source organism: Balaenoptera acutorostrata (assembly GCF_949987535.1). NCBI lineage: Eukaryota > Metazoa > Chordata > Mammalia > Artiodactyla > Balaenopteridae > Balaenoptera > Balaenoptera acutorostrata. The sequence goes on from NC_080067.1 coordinate 123,320,924, forward strand.
CGGCTGGTCCTGAGCCCAGCAAGCATGGAGAGGAAGAATGATAAGTTATCCATTTCTAGAAAATTTATAAATATAGGAATTGCTTAACACAGACTACTGACCTTGAATTCCCTTCTTATGAGTATGCTTGTAATTCTGAAAGCAGCCCCAGAAGGTTGGAGAACAACTCACAGAGTGGCTATAAATAAAGAGTGCTCTAAAAGTTACAGTAGTCCAAAGGGTAAAGACAGATGCTTCGCTTCAATATTGGAATGAAATGCTGAAGAGGTCGGGTGCTGAGCAGCCGCAGCTTTGTCTGAACCCTGTGGGGCGTGTGGATGTGTCCATGTGAGCCCACACACTCATATGTGTGCATGCACAACCCGTGCACATGTACTTTGAAAGTACAGTTGACCCTCGAATAACGTGGGGATAGGGGCACTGACCCTCCACTCAATGGAAAAGCTGCCTATAACTTTATAGTCAGCGCTCCATGTCCGCGATTTTTCATCCATGGATTCAACCAACCGGAGAGCGCATAGTTCTGTAGTAGGCTGTTATTGAAAACAATCCGCATATAAGTGGACTTGCGCAGTTCAAACCCCTGTCGTTCAAGGGTCAACTGTACTCACTTGTGTGTGCATTCCGTAGTAGATAATGTCTATTTAAGAACATAGTACAACTTGAATGAAAATAGCAATGACGTTGTTTCTAAAATCATTCCAATGTTTCTATGTTTTTCAACAATGGTAATAACTATACTTAATAAAATAACATTAGACCAATGTATTTTCATTCAAGTATGATGCTAATGAGATTAAGACTGGTTGGTCTCATGAGGAAAAACATTCAGTTCCCTACTGAGACTGAGTTAACCTCAAAATGTAGGAAAAATAATATGAACTCAACCTATTTCCTAAAGAGTTGGCAATAACATCTTCATACATAGTGATTTTTCAATATTTAAAAAGCGGTGACCTGGATCTCACATGTCTCATAATTAAGTACACATAGGAGACCAAATACTTGGACATAATGCAAACATTAGCAGTAAGAGTAAATTAATGAGTTTCCTTTTTCATCCCAGTTTCAATGCTGGATTTGTAACACTGCCTTCCTTCCATTTTATGTTTTCATTTCTTTATCTCTATCCTTTTCTTCCCTTCTCCTGGCCACCACCTCCTCTCAGTCATTTTATGGAATAAATTGTAGCATGAAGAGCATCTTTAAGAAAATATATCCTATGGCCTTTCTTAAGGTAATTCAAACTTGTACTTGGCCAAAAAAGAACTGTATGCTAAATTTATGTATGTTCCCGGAGACAGAGAGAAACTATTTTTTCTCTGTCCCCTTCATGAGACATTTAAACAAGTGGGTAACAGGTGCCGCATGCCTGGAACACACTGTACTCCAAATATTCTTGTAAGAAGCTGTTCACTCTGGGGAGAGCATTTCATTTCTAAGTCTTAGTGAATGCCACCTGTGCTTGGTCAGTCGTTTACGGGTTACACCCTTGGTGATGAAAAGGAATTTTATTGGGATATGGATGGAATTCTTTCTCCAAATACTTGGGGAGGGAGCTGATAAATTACTTTACACCTACCAAATTGGATAATATCTGTACGTCCTTTGGGACAAGATATTTCACCCACGTTTTGAATGGAAAGAACAATGCAAGATTGAGCAATGTACTATGTATTGGTCTCATTTGGAAAAATAAAGTGTTTGATTTTACTCATATAAAATATAAAACTTGCTTGTGCCAAGATTGTGATATTCATGTAGGAAAAGAAAAGAAAATTTGAGAGAGAAAGAAGGAAATATTGGTTAGTAGGATTAAGGGGGCAAATTTCCATGTTTTTTGCATTAACCTCAGAATTAGCAGCTAGATCTCATGGACTTGGCCTAATAAAGACAATTTACACAGTGCTATGGATAAGAAAAGAGCCCCAGAGACAGTATTTGTAAGCCATAAATTACTAATACATATGTACTTATGATGAATAAATTATTTTGCAATATGATGAGCATGATATCGCTTTGAAGAGAAAAGTAAATCAGGTTTCTGAAGGAGGACTATCTCTATCAGCCCCTTAGGATACATATTTTTCCTTGAGTCATTTTCATTGCCTAGAGTTTTAAGTATCCTAATGGTTAGAAATGATGTACTTGTTCATAGAGAGCATTCTCCTAACTCCCCCAGGCAGAGCAAAACTGTGATTTAAGCCAGTGTTTGATGAATTTCCCAAGCATGACGAGGTGCTCTTACGCTCCACACCCTCATCCTACCCCACCTCAATGTATGTGAATCACTGTCTAGCTTCAAAAGCATAATGCTGTTGTATATCAGTTTAGAGATTAAATGGTTTTGCAAGAATGATAACTATCCTGTACTCCATATGCGGTTTAGTGTCCCAGGTTAAATTCTCTATGTCTACATGCTAGCTTTTAATGATTCTGTATGACAACAGCATAGATTTTGAGCTGGGAATTATTTGGAAAACTAGGTGATATGGGGAAATTTGTTCTGGTGATACCAGGTCAACATATAACAACAGAAGTTGTCGAGATCTGAAGCGGAACACTCCAGGCATGACCCCAATACCATTGCAGTTTATATTTTGCAGTGTGTATTTCCAGTGGCCTGGAGGAAATTTCCAACTGAATATTTCATCACAGCTAACACTACATTCATCTCCGTTTCAACTTAGACCTCTTTCCTTGTTTGTGTATTTCATTTTGTTGGGGATATTGTTATTCTGTTTTTCAGGACAAGAATTTAGGAATATGGGTCTCATCTTTGCTGCTTCTCACCATCATTCTCTATGTCTCACCTTCCATCAAGTCTTTTCCAAAGGTAACTTGGACTTAGCTTTCTTCTCTGTTTGCATGCAGTTAGCGTGTTAGCTGTGCTGGGCTTTCAAAACCCACCAGCTGGGCTTCCCTGGTGGCACAGTGGTTGAGAATCTGCCTGCCAATGCAGGGCACATGGGTTCGAGCCCTGGTCTGGGAAGATCCCACATGCCATGGAGCAACTAGGCCCGTGAGCCACAACTACTGAGCCTGCACGTCTGGAGCCTGTGCTCCGCAACAAGAGAGGCTGCAATAGTGAGAGGCCCGTGCACCGCGATGAAGAGTGGCCCCCACTTGCCGCAACTAGAGAAAGCCCTCGCATAGAAACGAAGACCCAACACAGCCAAAAATAAATAAATAAATAAATATTAAAAACAAAAAACAAAAAACAAAAACCCACCAGCTGTCCACCTCCATTCCCCAGCTCATATTCTCTGCCTTCCTTGGGCCTCTCTTTCCTGTCCATACACTTTGTGAAGGGTTAATTCTAGAACTTTCTATATACTCTTCTTGCCTGAAATGTCCTTCTGGTTTCCCAGATCTGACCATTTCCTTTTGATATCAATTCCTTTTCCAATGCAGTCTAGATATCATGGTTTAATTACTTAAATGCACTTTCACCAGCACCCTCAATTTCTTTTGTATTTTGTCTCTCTGTAGGCATTACCCACCCCAAGACATAACCAAAGATGAATAGACCCATTCATTTTATTTATAACTATCTTTTTTCTTTACTATTTGTCCTTGGTCCTGAACATTAAAATTCTACAAGGGGGCTGAACAGTATCACCACACCTTATTCTAAACCAACTGGGCCCTCAGTACCACTGGGTAATTCTTTCTCTCATGTGTGATTATGGTTTTTTTATATTTCCTGTTTTACATCCCTCTTCACAGTGCTTGTTTCACTTCCATGTCTCTAACCCACAGCAGTTGACTCTGTCTGATTCTTGAAACGAAAGAGTGGCCATTGTGAACTGCTCACCTATCTCTCTGGCATGTGACCTCTGGCCATAGATCCATCCTCATCCATATTCCTTCCTGTCTCAGAGCACAATATCCCCTGGCCATCTCTCTAAGACATCCTTCCCCATATCTAGGATCTTGATCATCATTTAACCCCTCTTTTTGTAGATATTCTACATTTCTTTTTTTTTTCCTCCATCCCTCTTGCAGAGTATATTGATAAGCCTCCCTCACCCTCAAATATATTTTATTTTATTTCCACATCCTCTTCAAACTACTTCCTAATGCCTTTTTCAATTTGTGGTTAATCTTCTGGGGAAGGGGGTGGTGTGAGGGAGAAGACCACACTTACTGAGTCTAGTTTTCCAAATTTCACACAGTTCTTAAGTTATTACAATCTGGCTTCCTTTCTTATTACCCTACTGCTATTGTTTTCCCTTTAGCCACAAATGACATTCTCAATGCCAAATCCTATTTTGTTGTCACATTACTAGATTTTTCTATAAAATTTGATGCTGTATATTATTTTTCCCATGGATTCTAGGGTATTAATGTCTGCTGGTTCCTATCCATATCCTGTCTTTCCTCCATCCATTTGGCCCACACATTGCATTTTAGAGTTTGTTTCCTCAGTATGAAAGGGGTATTCTCCTTGATATCCTTCTCTTTTCTTTACAGAGTCCCTAAATTATCTTATCTTTATCCAGAGTTTTATCTTACATCCCAAACTATATTCCCCTGTGCAGCTGACTTCCAATCTCTATGCCCAGGCCTCTCACCATTTCTTTCTCTTCAGTCCTTTATGATCTTTATCTTTAAAAAACAAAAACAAAAACAAAACTCCTCATATCATCACCTCATTTAAATACCCCTGGTATCTATAGGATAAAGGTCAAACTCTTTAGTGGGAGCTAAAGCCCATTAGCATCTGAACTTTCATCTTCTATTCGTGGCTGCATATTCTGTTCTCCAGCCACATTGGAATTCTTATCATAATCTTTCCTTTTGCCATATTTGTGTATTATTAGCTTCTCCCCTCTATCCTAGCTCAAACTCTGAAAAAAAAAGTTTCATGACCATGGATAAGGTTGTATAATCCAGATCCTGAAAAATACTAATATCTGGCTATTCTGAGATTATCTTGTCGCTGCCCTGGGGCAAGGCCGCATCCTGAGAGAATCAGCTATGTTTCCCCCCCCCACTGAAAAAAAATAAAAGTGATCATGGTCAAACATCCTGGGAAAACCTTCAATATGGAATAAGCATAAGATGCATCTTTGAACTGACGGTTGGAGAAACGTCTTTCTTTCTCAGGCCCAGGGAGTTCCGGGAATGGGATTGACCTGGCTTCCTAGGTTGCGTTTCCACAACACAGATTCTGATGTGAAAGGATTTGTGCGAAAGTGGTTTATTAAGGGGAAATTGGAAAGGGCACAGGAAAGGCAGGATATGTGAAGGGAAAAGCCAACCAATGGTATGGTTTCAGGTGAGGTCCTAGCCTGGGCTTGATCCTGTGGGTAGATGTGGGGTGTAAACTGTGCTTCACACATTGCCCTGCCTTGAGACGAGGGAGCTGGAATTTAATCCACTTGCAGTAGCAGTTAGTCATTGGCTGCCTGCTGGGCAAAAGTGGTAAGAATGAGGATTTATAAACTCCAGATAGTTCCAGATCTGCTTCCGTAGCCAAAGAACAATCCTCTGAGAATGCTGCAAGTGTGAGCAGAACGGGCCACAGAATGTGAAGGAATACCAATAATCTCTAACCCATCTGGTTGTGGAGAAGCAGATTAAGAGCTAATAATCACAGAGCTCACCCTTTCCATTGTAGTAGCAAGAACATCAGCAGAACAGAGAAGTGACAGCTTTGGGAACAACCGTCTTCTGGGGAGTATGGCATCCCTTGGCCACATGTGGCCATGCCTGGTCCTACTAACAAGTGAAGAGACGTAACAGGACCTGGACCTCTGGGTACTGTATAGAGGAAACACAGTGGTCACTGGCAGCCCAGTGTGCCCAACTGAACAGAGACTTTCTGAGGTTCACTAGCAGTGGAGCAAAAGTATAAGGACAAAATGTACACGCCTAAGAGGAAGGCTTAGGCAGAGTAGTTTCAAAAAGCAAGCAAAAGGGTATCATGGGAAACTCAGAAATAACTGGGAAATAGCAGAGACTCTTTGAGAGAGATGAATCAGTAGAATCTCTGGAGCCAGTTACAGTTGGGTTACATTCCGTGAAAGTGCTGGTGAGAAACTAGAATCGTTGGGCTCTAAACCCCCAATGGCTGCGTGTGGTTGATCCACCAATGAGCGAGGAGATGGAGTAACAGTAGCTCATACTCTCCTTGGGCTTCAAGACCCAGGAACCATGTCCCACCTTAAAGGAACTCTTTCCTAAGCTCCCCCAGACTCAGTTTCTCCCTCCTCTGTGTTTAAAGAGCACTCGACTACTTTTATTATGGAATTTGCTGTACTGGACTGTGGGGGCCTGGTTCAGTGTCTGTCTGACCTCAGAAAACTCCTTCAGGAAAGGAATTGTTACTCATCTCTGCTCTTTAGCATTTAGCATAGTTTGCAGCAAATATTATGGTCTTAATAAATATTAGTTGAGTAAAAGAAATACCTAGAACCATGGTTTCATCCTTTTGGGGGACAAAAACATCTCTAAGAAACATCTCTATGAAACTTCTTCCCAGAAAAATGCACAAACACACAGAATCTTGTATACACTAATCTAGAAGAATTTCTCAAAACAGCAAAACAAACAAACAAACAAAACCCTAAAAACAAATTAAAAAACCACAACATTGTTACTAAGACAAAGCATGTTCTTCAAACTCAAGATTAACAGTAAAGATCCCCCCAAATTTTGAAACTCTGGTATGTTCCAGCTCTTATGGTAAACTAATGAGAAACTTGAAATCAATCCAAGCATTAAGAATTTAGGAGCTCACTCCCAAATTACATGTACCAACTACTTCAGAGGAAGTTCATGGGAATTGCAATTAGTGTGAAGTGAGCCACTGATGGGAACCAAACAAGAAAACAGAAGAGAAGCAAGTGAAAAAACTTTTTAATGAACAAAGAAAAGAGGCAGAGCAGGCAAGTCTGGCCCTGAAAATGATTCTTGGGGAAGGGCCCTATTTTCCCCCAGTTCCTTATCCCACTCTCGGCCACCTCATTTGACCACTAAATAAGTTATGTCTAAGTTTTCTTAACCAGATGTAGGCAAAACCTCCTCCGTCATAGATTCTATCTTTTCCAAGTGCCCTGGGAACCCCACATCCCATTTCATTTCTCTAGTCTTAAAAATGTTTTTACTCTCTAGATTTTGGCTACACAGCCAATGACATTGACATCATTTATTTAAGTAAAGGCAACAACTTCCACTGTTCACGTTCAATGTATTATTATTGCCAGTTTAGAGATTTTGGGGTCATTTGGTGCTCCATTGTGTTTCTACATTTGATGAAAGTGTAATGAAATATTTTGCATATATTAAGTTCCAGTGAGTAATTATTGATTAGCTGATCGTTGATTGAGAACAGACTTTAATGAAAGAGGTATCAATTTATACATTTTATTTCTAATTTTGAGATATTTAAATCTTGTTCTCTCTTTTACTTTTCTGAACAGATCACCCTGTAATTTCACCTTGGAATTTAAGACGGACCCTCAGCTAAACACGTGAGGGGGAATTAGGGAGCATCCAGATAGAATCAAATTTTAGTAGACAATTATTTAAGGTGAACTGAAAATATAATCTATCAAGTAATAACCACACTTCTCCTGGCTACAAAACTCATTGCTTCTGTTGCACCATGGCCATAAAGTTCTAATATATGTGTCAAGAGATGGAAGAAAAAAAATTCAGGTGTGAAATCGTATGTGTTTGAAAGTTTCTTTAAACTTATCTACAGAAATTAAATCAAAACTGACTTTTTACTATTAATTGTTGTTCAATTGTTAATGTATGTGCTCTTTTCGTAAATATTTATTTGAAATATATTAAAATTTTTAATTTCTGATTCTTTATGATAAAATAGCACATTTCCTTGATTTAAAGACTCTCAAATGTTTCTAAAACTGGGATGCAGCTTCCAACCTACATGGACGTGTAATCTAAAAGTTGTCTTGAAATTGATGGTGTGTTGTTCAATTGATGGACTCTTATAATGGAGGAGATGAATGAGATGAATAAGATTCTATTTAGTCTTCCAAAAACATTTCTCAGAGATGAGTAATTTGAATCGATATTCTACAGCTTCTAAGTTCTCTATACACTTTCCTCTTTTTAGTCTTCCATCTGAACTAATTTGTTCACGGAATAATTAGTTAGGGCTTTCTGAGAATGGGATAAGAATAAGATATATTTGGTTTTCTAAGCCTGAAAGAAATATCCGTGCATTATTAGTGAATCAATGGCAGATGTCCTTTTGCCACTGGTTTACACATCAGCTTTAGGAAAGCACCTTCATACCTGGTAATGTTACCATATGGATTTGGACTGAAGCATTGAAACAAAAGTGTTCAAGCAATACCAAGACCCTTTTCGCACCTGGCTGCACTTTTCCCCCACACATCGATCTATTTGCATTAGAACTGGCCAAAGGGTTTGTCTCATTAAATTGTATTCAACTGAAAATATTTTACCAGTGATGAAAAATAAAATGTCATGTCAAAGTTACTTAAAAGGTGATGGGGGGGAATGAAAGTCATTTCATGAAACAATGTGAAAAATGAAAAAGCTCTCTTTGATCATAGTTCATAATTGAAGGTTATTTCCATTTCCAAGGTAGTTATTTTGGCAATTAAATCTACTCAAAAGTTTTATCTCTAAAAAAATTAATTGTATGTTGAAAAAGTGAATTGGGATAATGTATTCTGTAAAGGTTAAAAGAGGTTATTCCAAATGTTATTTCAGTAACATTAGATTTATTATCATATGCAGAAAATTTTAAGATATTAAAAAAGTATAATATGCTAAAAATGTTTTCTATATGGAAAAAAATATTCTTTCATTTTATTAGTAAGAATTGTTCTGAGTGCATATATTTATTACACCAAACTGCTAATTTAAACTGATTTTTGTAAGAGTGATACCAGTCTATGCTGCTATGTATCATGTTGTTTATAAATCCCCCTTGATTTAATGACTAGATTATAAATTCTTGAGGGTACTTATTATTGTTCATATTTTTAAACAGCTATCTAAATGTATGTATATACACATATATGTCTGACATATAATGAACAGCATATATTTAAAATATATAATTTGATAAGTTGTTCCTCAACTCGCTGATCCTCTTTTCACTTTTTTCCAGTGTGTTTTCCTCTGTTTCATTTTGAATAGTTTCTATTGCTATGTCTCCAAGTTTACTAGTCTTCTCTTCTGTAGCATCTAATCTGCAGTAAATCCCATCCAGTGTATTTTTCATCTCACACATTGTAGTTTTCAAGAGAACACCTCTAGACATTCAATTTGGATCTTTTAAATATCTTTTATGTCTCTACTTAACATTTTAAACATATGGAATATAATCATAATTGTTTTAACACTCTCGTTTATTAATTTTAACATCTGCATTGGTTCTGAGTCAGTTTCAACTGATTGAACTTCATTATGGGTTGTATTTTCATACTTCTTTGTAAGCTGGTCATCTTTGATTGGTTCCCAGACATTGTGGATTTTACTATATTTAATGCTGGCTATTTTTGTATTCCTATAAATGTTCTTGAATTTTGTTCTGGGGTGTGATTACGTTACTTGGAAACAATTTCACTTTTTTCACATCTTGCTTTTAAGAATTGTTAGGTGGGACCAGAGTAACATTTACTAGGACAAATTCTCCACTACCGAGAAAGATCCTTCCCAGTTTTCTACCCAATGCCCATGAATTATGAGGTTTTCTAGAATGGCTGATGGGGACATGTACCATTCCAGGACATTTCAGATGATTCTTTTCCTAGCCTCAGGCAGTTTCTGTCTATGCCTGTGCTGATCAGTACTTTGCAGAATACTACTTGAGAGGAACTCTCTACAGATTTCTGGATTTTTTTTCTTTGTACATCTCTCTCCTCTTCAGTACTCTGTCTAGTGAACTCTAGCTACCTTGGTCTCCCCAGACTCTCAACTCTACCTCTTCATCTCAGGGAGTCTGCCAGGCTCCTTCTGCACTCCCCTTCCCTGTTCTGCAGCCTGAAAACTCTCTCAAAGCAGTAAACTGGGGGCAACCATGGGGCTCATCCTTCTAAGATCACTTCCTTTGTTGCCTGATGTTCAGGGTCTTGAAAGCCATTGTTTCAAATACTTTGTCTCTCTCTTGCTCTTCTTTTTTTTTGGTTGTTTTAGGTGGAAAGGTGAATTCAGTATATATATATATACATATATATATAATATTTTATATATATAATATATTGTATATACATAAGTATTATTATGTTTTAATTCAGGTAAATCTCAACTATCTGCAACTTTTTGGGAAAAATGTTATTACAGGCTTTCCAATCCTGTACGAAATACTCATGTATCATCTGATCTTGATATTGTTTGAAAGTTTTGTTTGAGTACTTGAGTATGACTCCATATGGCAACATTGCCAGGTATGAAGGTGGTTTACTATATTATACATAAATAATCACTTCTTCCTCTCTGTGCCAAACCCCTATCCCCAATGTATTCTGTGAAGGGATTGAAATTGATGTATTACTTTTATCAGAAGAACTTTAGTGATTTTGAAGTTTATTCAGAGTTTCTTTCCTATACTCTCAATCATCTTTTTGCTCAATTCTCATACCCAAAGGTACTGAATACCTTTTACAACAATAGCAGAAGAATTTATTAAGTTTTGCCAATTTTAGGGCTTGGTTTTATGGGTCATCCATATACTTGTTCTAAGAACATGAGGACTACTGGAATGGAAAAAAAAAATTGAAAATAAATTGGAAAACATTTCAGTCATTTTAAAAATGGGCTCTTTATGCAAATTATTTCCCTGTGCCACATACAAAAGATATCTTTAATAAGATGCTTGGTCTTGAGAATCACTGTTAAAGGATACAAAAAGTATTCTTTCTCAAGAGTGGTTAAATGTGGCTTCTAGGGTTTGATAATAAAAGCAGGATTATTCATGCATAACAGAATCAGACTTTTCTATTTTTTTTAAAGCATGCTTTCTTTTGCTATTCTGGACAGGTGTTTCCATAGTGCAATTTAAACTGCAAAAAAGGCTCATAATTGCCAACACCTAATTTAACATTCTGAAGCTAATCATAAAACAACCTCCCCTTTCACAGGAGAGACAAAGTCTCAGCTGGGCTTTAAATCCTGATTATATGACAAGTTTCCAATTGAAATTTTAGCTATCAACCAAGTGACCTTCAATGACCACAAGCTGGGAAGCTTAGTAACTAATCTAAACAGATCTCTAGGCAAAAACCCTCACCCAGCATTGGTTTCCAGACTCTTACATTATTCACCTCATGAAAAAAAGACAAGCAGAATATGAAAAGCAAATGATTGTAGCAACCTTCAACCTTCAATTCTTGAAAGACAAGCTTTGAAAATATTCCTATAACCCTACTTCCCGTGTGAGAGTTTAGGACACTGATAAAATATTTATATTATCAGTCCACATATAGCAGTCAGTAATTTTTCTGCCTTTAAGAAAGTGTTATTTCAAAGAAATATTGTTCACATTAAAATAAAAGAAATCCTACAGTCATAGCTACTTGCAGATCGTAATAAAGTCATGCTTAATTTGATTACTTCCCATAATCCCTTTCAGGAAATTTCAGTTTGAGGGAAGCTTAACTATTAATTATTTTGTGTGAAGTTTTCCTTCTCTTCATAAAAAAATTCGCCTATAACAATTTTTTTTTTAATCTTTACAAGACTTCTTTTCCAGCTTCATTACAAAAAAATTCTGGCATAGTGGCATACAATGCAGCTAGACGAGAAGTACCTCATTCCTGTCTTTAAGTAAGATTGGTAAACACACTGGCTCTTAATTCCCAAACCGTAAATTTCTTGAGGGTGATCCTCTTTTTAAAACAAGTTCGTATTCTCCACGGTGATTACAAAGCTGACCCAAACATTTGTTGAATGAAAGCAGGACTTTACTAATATAATGAATGAGAGAATTGATTTTCTCTATGACTATGGTGATTATGCCCCCGAGGATTTTTTCCTGATTTATAACTTTATGTCTATAAAATTTTGCCAAAGGCGTATGATTAAATCACACTTAATTATACATTTAACAATTTGCCTATCCTATATTGAATTCAATAGTATTTTATAAAACAAAACAGAAAAGTCCTCAAAAAAATCTGTGTCAGGTAAAGCAATATATTTGTAAGTTTTGTTTGGTACACTCAACCTTTTTCTCATACAGATTTTACAATAATAGATTTATAAAAAGTTCTATACAATAATATTATAAGAATAAATTAAAAGAAAGAAAGTTAAGAAAAAAGGAAGAAACAAACATGCCAACCATAAAGGCTAACTCAGTGGGTACAGTTGTACATAAAAACTGGCTGCATTGTTTTGTCAGCCAAGACAAAAAAAAAAAAAAAAGAAAAAAGGGAAACACAATGGATTACATAACTCACCAATAGAAAAGAAGAAAATTTACTACTGTCTCAAAGAAGGCACATTTTTTTCCTGGTACTAAACTCAGAGCAAGTCCTCATGTGAGTCTTAGGTAGGGAACACTGAATAATTTAATGGACAATGTCCTTATACCAATTTCACAGCAAATGCAGAAATGGGCCTCATGTGGCTCTTTCCTATAAAGGCCTTCAATAAAAGTCAAAGGCGTAATATTAGAACACCAGGGAAGAAGACATTTCTGAGAAGGACCCAGTGAGTCAGATACCAGCATGTGTTCAATCCTGATCCAAAGGTAGAACTTAGAGTGCTGGGGAAAGTGAAATGCTGAAACTGGTTATTGGTTGATATTTCCTTTTGGTTAGGAGCTGGAGAGCAGAAAATCCTTAAAGTAACAATCAGGTGAGGGCCTTGGTTGAGGTTTTTATGTTTATGGTTAAAAATCAACTAGTAATGTTAAGAATCCACATGAATAGGTGAAAAGCCAATCTATAATTTAAAAATTCAGACCCCTAACCAATGTTGTGGTCTGTGTCGCCTCACTCCATAAGACGTTGGAATGAGAGGATGCTATTCAGTATCGCTGAGCTTCTCCATCTTTTTCATCAAGCCACTTCTAATGACAGGATCAAGTTAAACTGTTACCACTAGGATTAGGGATAAATTCCCAAAGATGTGTGCCCTAAGTAGACAATCACTTTAAAACCTCAACTTGAGATTTCACAATGCACATAGTATTTTATTATTCTATAAAATACTCTTTTTATTTTAATATAAAAATAATGACAATATCAATAAGACATGACACCATAAAACTCCTAGAAGAGAACATAGGCAAAACATTCTCTGACATAGATCATACCAATGTTTTCTTAGGTCAGTCTCCAAATGCAATAGAAACAAAAGCAAAAATAAACAAATGGGACCTAATCAAACTTACAAGCTTCCGTACAACAAAGGAAGCCATAAACAAAATGAAAGACAACGTACAGACTGGGAGAAAATATTTGCAAATGGTGCAACCAACAAGGGCTTAAAAATAATGGCAACATCAAATGCAATGAGGATGTGTAGCAACAAAGACTCTCATTCACTGTCGATGGGAATGCAAAAGGGTACAGACACTTTGGAAGACGGTTTGGAGTTTACTTAGAAAAATTAACATACTATTACCATACAATCTAGCAATCAAGCTTCTTGGTATTTACGTCAAAGGAGGTGAAAACTTATGTCCACCCAAAAACTTGCACAGAGATGTTTATAGCAGATTTATTTATAATAGCCAAAATTTGGAAGCAATCAAGATGTCCTTCCGTAGGTGAATGGATAAATGAACTGTGGTGCATCCAGACAATAGAATATTATCAACACTAAAAAGATAACTTGTGTTACCAAGCCATGAAAAGACACGGAAGAATCTTAAATGCATATTACTAAGTAAAAGAGGCCAATCTGAAAAGGCTATCTACTGTATGATTCCAACTATATGATATTCTGGAAAAGACAATACTACGGAGACAGTAAAGAGATCACTGGCTGCCAGGGGTCAAAGGAGGGAGGGGTGAATAGGTAGAGCGCAGGGGATTTTTAGGGCCATGAAACTACTCTGTATGACACTATAATGGTATATATATGTCATTATACATTTATCCAAACACATAGAATCTACAACACCAAGAGTGAACCCTATTACAAACTATGGACTTTGGGTGATAATGATGTGTTTCAATGTAGATTCATCATCTGTAACAAACATACCCCTCTGGTGGGGGATGTTAGTAACAGGGGAGGCTATGTATGTGTGGAGGAAGGGACTATATGGGAGATTTCTGTACCTTACGCTCAAATTTGCTATGAAGCTAAAACTGCTCTAAAAAATAAAGTCTGTTTAAAATCTGCTTTAAATAAACTCTAAGAAGACAAGCCTTGCTTATAGATTAGCTTTGAGTGCTGCTTGGACCACCTCTCCAAAAGTAAGCCTAATCCAGTTTGAGTAGCACAGCCAGAGACAGGCAGGGTGGTTGTAACCTGAAAAATTGTCAATGTATGCTACCACCTACCCACTATAGCCCTAAGTGAATCCAGTTAATGTTCTTGTGGAAAGCTGAATTCTGAACAGCATGGTCTCCTGAGGGCTTGCTGGAAATATCAGTAAAGGATAACTTAAACAATTGACCTGCTGTGGGAACTCAAATGATTCCCACAGCTTGAACGTCCATCAAGGGAAATAACTTCACATTTTTTCAGACACTATACTGAATCCCTCTTCCCTGATAATAGGTAAATTACTCAGACTTTGGTCTTTGGGGGTCAAAATAATATAAAACTTGTGCTGTGAATTTTGTCATTCAAAACTAATAAAGCGATAACTAACACACACAGCTCGTGGTATGTGTAGATTTTATACATATCAACTCATTTAATCCTTATAATCACCTATGAGGTGAATACTATCATTATGTCCACTTTACAAAAGTAGACTTTGGGACCCAGAGAACATAAGTAACTTGCCAATGGTCACACAGCTAGTCAGTGGGTGAACAGGGATTTGAACCAGTCAGCTTGACTTCAGAGTCTTTCTTTTAACAACTATGCTAAGATGACTGGAGATTATTCTATTTCAAATCTTTGTGTTCTATAAATCTGAGTTACTTCAAGTCTGTATGTGGTCTAGAACTATCCTTGGAGATGTATCTGGGCCAAAGTGGTCTCAAGTACAGACTGTAGAGAAGCTGCCACTCTCATTCTCTCTTGGCATTCTGCTTTACTCTTTCCATTTCAGTGACGTTTTCGGAGTTCATGGACATTTTCTCCATAGCAAATTTACCTCAGGCATATCCCATCATGCCCTCTGAAACACATCCCATGTCTCTGTGATACTTTTCCTGCTTTAACTCCATTTTTAACCTGTTCAATTACTCAGTTCTTTCCAGTGCCTACTCTGAGAGGAAATCTTGGGGCAGCTCCTTTTACACCTCAGACCATACCATAATTTCTAGCCAGCCTTCTGTCTGGTGCCCTGATCTGATCTAGTCAGCAGTGGCTAGGTGAACTGGTATCTCGTGTCTGGAAAACAGTACTAGTCAAGGAGCAACGACGCCAGTGAGGTGTTGCCCTTATGAAAGGTGTGTGCATGTGACAGGTTTTCTCAGACTTGGCCTGTCCACTCTAAAGTTGAAGGAGATGTTGTATTGTTCTTTTGCCCTTTCTTAAAGAACTTAGCTCATTCAATAAGCACTTGTCCTTCCTTTATCAAATATATCTTGGCAGGCCACTATTAATTTATTTGTATTATAAAGAGATGACATGGTTTCAATGGGCATTCTGGCTTGTTCGGGCCCCCAGAGTTCTTAATCAGTACAAAAATGTCCCCTGGATTGCAGTGGATGAACACTTGAAAACATTTCTAAATATTGGAATTCTAGCATTAGTCAATGTGAGTTTTTACGCTGGCTCGCTCCTTATATACTCAGTTTCTAATTTACAAAAACAAAAAACAAAGCAACTCTCTTTTTTTGTTTCATAAACTTTTCCCACTTTCCATGCAGCTACAATTTTGCTTTCTTCCTCTCTGGTTATACCCGGAGTTCATGAGGACCATCCTTACAGTATTATCTTAGACTGTCTTTGTTTATGTTGGTGTCACACCATCATTGTCACCGGCCGCTCCCCCTCCTCCACCACCACTACTGCTTTCAAACGCTCAGTGTCCTGCTAGGGTTTTACTGTTTAACCGTTTCACATCCACTTAGGTATGCGTTAACTTCGTATAGAAATGACATTGCATTTGTAGACAGACAAATCAGTCATAAGAATGAGATGAGTGGTTTTGTCTTATACCTACTAGAAAAATCCCCTGTGCTTTGGAAGCAAAGACTTTTTCACAGCTGTTTTTCTTTTGTTTGTGTTAATGGAATTTTAGTTTCAAGCAATGAAAAAAAAAAAAAAAAAGATTAAAGGTGCATGCTGAAATCTGAAACTGTGTTTTTTTCAGAGGATGTTATGCAATTATACTTTTCTTTACCAAAACCTCACATTGAGAGGATTAACTTTTATTAAAAAAAAAATGTTGTTAAAAGTCCTGGAAGCTACAGACTTGAGGGCAAATGCTGCTTCTTTAATGGGAAGAAAAACATATAAACTGGTGTCAGATTTCCAGCAAGAGCAATGCTTATTTTACTAATATATTGGGTGTACAATACTGTATGGGAATACTACTGTATTTCTTTAGAGAAAGATACTTCTTTTCCTTGCAAAGCTTTACATGTGTTCTTCTTTGTCTTGTCATTTCAGACCATTTTTATTATATTAAACCTTTTTAGTTATGTAATTTTGAAACAGCAAACTGTAAAAACAATAACCAGAGTGATATTGTGTGATATTCACTTGATTAGTTGATCACCTTGTATTGCTGCCTTGCTGGAACTTTTATAAACTACTTTTATAATCTCAAGATTTCAAAGGCCATCGTGTTTCACAATGAATCCTTTGATATGCGTCTACATATATATATATGACACATATATACTTATAACTACTTGTATAATTACATATACAATTAATTATATATTATGTATTGTATGTAATATATATTATAACTAAAACATACATCTTCTCTCTTTTTTGTGGTGCTGAATATTCCTTGTTGTTTTACTTGCAAGTTTTTATTTTAATACTTACTAGCTTGTATAATGTAATCAATATTTGCCAAAATATTGCAACTTCAAGGGTATTACTGATATTTTATGTGGTCAAGGCAAAATTATATTTAAAATTAAAAACATTTTGGAAATTCTGGCATATATAATACATTTTAACAGTGAATTAAAAATTAAGGGTTTAAAAAAATACATCACTTTTGAAATGGGATCCTGTAAGTGAAATCACACATATCGTGGTACTAGTTTATAAAAGGGTGACCTCATTTTAATTATCTTCAGAGTATGAATTAAGCCATCATAGATGATCTTTTTAAGAGTGGGGCTAAGAAAGATGGAAAACACTTTTGTAGCCTCTGAGTAAAGGGATGTGGTCATTTAGAAATGCATCATTAAAGACTTAATCCCAGTGAAAATATGGGAAGGCAATTCCACAGACATTTTCCAGAAGACATACAGAAGATGTGAGGTCAGGAAGGAGGAAAGAGGTTTAAAGCAAGGCACATCTGTGATTGTTAAGAACAATCAGAAGCCATAACATAAAGAAGACAAAAGGGGGAATGTGCTTCAGTCGACCCCAAGGCCATCTGGCTCAGCAGAGTTTAAATATTGAGCAAGCGTTCTTTCAAAGACTTCTTTTCTCTCTCTCTGACCTCAGCTACCAGAAAACTACAGTTTATACAAAGTCAACCTTTCTGTGGAATCCCCGTTAATCCAGAAGTGATATATATTTGAAAATTTTCCAATTGACATTAGTCTTAACTTTCTACTTCGTGGATTCTCAATGTCCAAGACAATTTATGGTTCACTAAAATTAAACATAGATTGTCATCCTATTGTCTATTTAATTAAGAAAATTTCTTGATTTTTCCAAAAACAATCAGTGGTCATTTGAACTCCTGAGTGAATGGTTAAAACAAATACACTCCTGATGGTTGTTATTAATATTCAGGATGAAAACTAAAATGTGGTTTTTTTTAATCTATGAAGAAAAAAGGTCCATTTTCCTTGGGAGGAAAAACTCCAATTCTTATTTTAGTAAAAATAGTGTGAACTAACATATGAGAACACCTTTTAAAAAAACAATTAATAGATTTATTTTTTAGTACGGTTTTAGATTTACTGAGTAATTGAGCAGATAATACAAAGAATTCCATATACTCCTCCCATCCCTCACAGTTTTCTCTATTAGTAACATCTTGCATTAGTGTAGCATATTTGTTATAGGTAAATGAGTATTGATACATTATTTTTAACTATAGCCCATCCTTTTTATTAAGGTTCACACTTTGTGTTGTAGAGTTCCATGGTTTCGACAAATGCAAAATGGCATGTATTCATTACAATTTCATACAGAATAATTTCACCATCCTAAAAATGCCCTGTACTTCACCTATTCATCCCTTCCATCCTTTCGAACACCTGGCAACCACTTACCTTCTTACTGTCTCCATAATTTTACCTTTTCTAGAATGTCGTGTCATTGGAATCATACAGCACGTAGCCTTTTCAGACTGGCTTCTTTAACTTAGCGATATACATGTAAGGCTTCTCCATGTCTTTTCTTGGCTTAATAGCTCATTTCTTTTTATCACTGAATGATTTTTTACATATGCAAAATTTCCATGACCAAATATAGGACTGAAAAGTAAGGATACTTAGAAATGTATCTTTAAGTAAAATTGAATATTAAAAAACTGTTTTGTTTATTTCAGATGCACAGTTTTCAACAATAACTAAGCTCAATTCCTTTTATTCTATAAAATGTATTAGCCTCACTTATATTTTTCAATAGCACTAACTTGCCTTTAAGTCATATTCAATTCCTTTCTTACCCATCTGTAATACTTGGACCATCTGTTCAATAGGCTCATACACCCATTAACCAGAAGAGCTGGCCGATAATCGATGTTACACGTATCCCCAACGTCATGAGAATCGGTCCTCCTCTCCCTGTCCTTCCAAATTGCTTCCTCCTTTTCCCTGCACACCCTGACTTGGATGTTAATAATTTAATTTATCAGATTTTTTTTTTTTGGTGCAGGCTGAGTAACCATGAAATTATGGAACATTTCTCTGTGGCTGCTTCTCTGTGTCTCATCTCATCTGTGGTTGATAATTGGTTGTTTCTGGAGTCCTCTACAAACATAAATTTCCACTGGAATGAAAAACACATGCAAATAAACAAACAAAAGGAATTAGGAAAACGTCTGAATTTTTCATTGGCTCTGATGTCTATTTATATCTTTTCTAATATGGACTCAAAACATGATTACTTAAATGAACATTTTGACCTGGAATAAAAACAAGCTTTAAAAATAATCTATTTCTCATGTGCTTACGATCTAAACCATATGACAGTAGTAGTTTCTGTTTTCATTAATAGGAACCAGGCCATTGTGCAAGTATTTCTTGAACATATGTTTGAGGCCATTGGAATGATCTAGGCAAGACTGCTTTATAACCATAAAAGACTGGAATAAATTTACTAGAAATAATAATTATACTAGAAAATATAAAATAAATATACTAGAAAATATAATTGAATAAGATGATTAAAAGTACATCTTTCTTCTAAATAATTTGCTTAAACAGAAAGACATCTTGTAAAATGGCTTAGATCCAGTATTTTTGGTCGGCTTCCCTTTTCTAGGAACCATATTGATTGCAGTTTTAGAAATAAAGCTATTTAAACAAAATCAATTAAAACAATATTAAGAAGGTCATGCACATATTTATAAAAATCAAATGATCTGTTAATTAAAAAGCGCAACCCATTAGTAACATTTGAAGCTTAGAATTTCCATGGCAACAGTTTAAAAAATTTAACAGCACACATTTTATTTACTTTGCAAAAGTGATACATCCAGTGAAACAGGCTGATGACCTAACACAGGGTGGATTTGTAGTCGTATGTTTGAGCTAGTAAATTGAGAAGATTGGCAGGGAAAATACAGACTTGAAGTCACAGCATATTCATGTAATGGTCATGGCTATTACACTGGGAAAATGCACATAATGCTAAATAATCTACTTATATGTGTTTTACAAGTTTATAAATTTCCACATCGTTGCATATCCAAACGTCTGTTATTTTTACAAATATGAAATCGCCTCCACAATATTACACTTGTTCCATTTCTTTGGGTTGATTTTTGGGGATGCTGCACTCTCATTCTCATCTTTGGCATTATTTTTAACAACATAATCTCCCTGGCCACCACCAAGGCTTTTTCAAGTCTTTCTCACCACCAGTCTGTTTTTAATTCCTTTGTATGCATTGTAAGTAGTGAAATAATACTTTCATCCACTTATTTATCTTTTTTTTCCCCTTGATTTCAGTTGTGCTGGGCATTAGATTATTGTCCTCCTACCCCAGACAACTGCAAACTCTGCTTGCATTCAGATTTTATCTGACCATAATTCATGACAATCAAGTGTACAAATAATTCAACATATGTATGTCTACAACATATATTCTAAATATTGTTCATTTAATGGTAATAAAAGTGAATATCAACAAATCAGTGATCCCTTTATTGTGGAAAAATCATCAGTGTAAGGATATGTAGTTTGTTTGAAAGTCTGGGCTCTCAGGAGGCATATGAGTTATGGGGGAGATATTATGAATATAAACGAAATTATAGCAAACAACATGAGGCTATGAATAATCAGTGCTTAGAAAGAGGTGCAGACCAAAGAGGCAGAGGAGGGAAGATGGGTTCATTTACCCATTTTTAAGGGATTCATTTACCTGAATCAGACCATTTAGCATTGGATGATCAGGGTAGGTCTTGACAAAGGAAGTAGGGTTTGGTCTGGGTCCTGAAGGATGGATGAGATTTAAGTGGCAGGAAGGAAGAAGGAAAAGGGCTTCCCAGCAATGAGAACAGAGTGAACAAAGGCAGAGAAAAAGTGTGAAAGTTCAAGGTGTACTGGGGACACTGAAGGGACAGGAGCAGAAAGTTCATGTAAGGCCCTAGTGAGAAATAAGTTTACCAAGACACACTGAGGTCAGATTTTGGCAGATTCTCCATTTCAGGCTAAATAGTCCTGGTTTTGGGCACCAGACAATCATTTTGTGGGTTCTCAGCAGGAGAATCGGTGCTCTTTGGACAGATTAATCTGACAGTAGTAGGCAAGCTACCCTGCAGGGGAGGCTGGAGGCAGGGAGACCAGTTAGTGGAACTATGAAAGTCAAGAAGGGAAAAATTATTGGATGGGAGGTTAGGTGGAGATGGTCTAGCAATGATTAGCATTAGAAATGTTGGATTTGATGTGAATGTCAAGCAGTCAGTTGAATGGAAATACTCATTTGAAAATTGTTTTAGGAGAAAGAATTTAGATTTAGGAGTCATTCCCGTTAGGAAAGTTTGACTAAATTCCTCTGCTTCCTTAGAGGTCTAAAATTAAGCCATTGAAGGGAATGAACAATCAACTAGATGGTGGCTTTGAGGGAGAAAAAAATATGAAGAACAAAAATTGGAAAGAAGACTGAGGAGTGAATCTTGGGGACCTGTACATTCTCTTGGGAAGAGGAATCTTAAAAAGGAATAAAGTAGTTGATAGAGAAGTAGGTGGACCAGAAGAACGGAGCCTTGTAGAAGCTAGGGGAAAGAGATTGATTAACCCAGCTTGTACTAATATCTGCCTCTCAGAGATTAAGGTAGAACATTTGTTTAGTCATGATTTTTCACTGCATAGTTCACACATCACTAGGAAACGCTTCATGTAACTGACTCTACTCTTCATCTGTCAACAAGGATCAACCTACCCTGTGAGCTGTTGCAGGGTGATTTACACTGTGAATAAGACCTAGAAAACTTGTTTTCCTTATGCCTGTGGAGATGCTTCAGTCAAGACATTCAGAACCATAACCACATGGAATGAAAAACTCTCGAGCCAAGTTTTCTTCTCTTTCTTTGTTTGCTAATTCCAGAAATCAGCTATTAATCACAGAATACCATAAAACATCAGATCTTTTTTAATCCCTAAATCCAAAATGATTAAAATTTTGCTGAGGCAACTTGCTGTCAGCGTATGCCCAGATATAGATGTTGCTTCTGATAAAAGGGTAAGAAATCCGTTCAGCTCTGCATAAAGAGATTGCTCTTGGCACACCAGATTGATGCACCTGTGTGCACTAGCCTAGAAGGAAAAGGTAGGAAAAGAAAATAGATTTGGATTTTGCTGTACTGGAGACCATGCCATATGATTACTGGGATTGGCCCCATTCGCTAGGCCCAGAATAGTAACCACTGTAATAAGCCATCAGACTTTGGAGTGCAAGGTACAATACAAGCTCAGGGGCAGTTGCTTCTTGGAATAATATATTCATCCCTTGGGTTAAAGGTAAGGGGAAAAATCGCTGAGGTTATATTACCATCACCTCGCCCGGATGAGTTAGAAGACAGGATGAAGGTTGTCACTGGGCATCTCTCCTGCTAACGTTGCTGAATCCAGATGAGAACTTGGGAGACTTGTTACATAATGAGTGCAGCAGCTGGGAGACTCCTGGACCAGTTCCAGTCTTCCTTCTGCCTCTGGCTTAGCTGTGTGATCCTGAGTAAGTCACTATTTTGCCTTCAACTTTCTCAGGAAAGAAAGAGATGTGTCTAATCCACAATAAAACATAGGAGGATTCTTTTAAAAATTGGGGAGCACTGTGGGAATGGCCAGTTATAAAAAGTGCTCCTGGATCTAGGAAATGCATACTTATCTTCCTCTAGGTTTATTTCAGATTGCTTACTAAGAATATATATATATATATATATATATATATATATATATATATATATATAAATTTTTTTTTTTGAAAGACATCTTCAAGCAGAAATTTGCCATTCCTGGAAAATGAAAGTAATTCCAAACTTGGAATCACACTGCAACCTGATTTCTCACCCTATTCTTTCTCACCATATTCCCATAGCTTCCTACATGGGCTTTTCCTGATCTTCACTTTTTTTGTCTCGTTCCTTCCTCCCTCCCTCCCACTCTCTCTCCCTCCCTCTCTCTCTCCCTCTTTCTCTCTCTTTCTCCCTCTCTCTCTCATTCTGTTGTAGAATAGTGAGTAGTTTCTATCTTCAAACCAGAGATCCTTTGTTTTACCTGAATCACACACACACTCACACACACACACACACACACACACACACACACATACACACACTCTTTGGTGTAAATTCTGAAGAGCAGAAGTCACTGTGTAATTTTATGAAAGGCAGTTTCAGCAAAAACTGGTTTGAGTCGAGTGAGTATCATATAGGAATTGCCTGAGAATTAGTTTGGGAACTGAAAGCTGGTAGAAGAAGAATAACAATGTCTTATAGCACATCTAGATTCGGAAAGGACTTTTTTCATTAGCTGGCAGTTACTAATAATGCTGCAAATGGAGGATGGGCATGTTAGTTTGGAATATAATAAATAGTAGAAGATATCGACTTCCAAACAAAATCTGTATAAATCTGCTTACTACAAGCATGCTCAGCAGAACTAATAGAGATTTGGGAACTTGAAGAAAGTGTGTTCATTCCTAAGTAGTAGGATCTACATTCATGTAGAAGAACATAAGTTAGAGAGAGTTACAGTTGTGTGATTTATTGAATATTAAGCAAACTTGAATATAAGATGATCCCTCTTTTTCCAAAGCAAAGATCCTAAAAGGAGTTTTTTTGTGTTTGTTCATTTGTTTGTTTTGTTTGTTTGCCAACTTGAACATACATATTTTTAGGTATGTAGTTTAAAGAGCTATTTATAAAATTTAACTATTTTATTTGGTTACACACAATTTTAAAATCACATATAATGTTAAACAATACAGTGATTAACAAACGTCACTATTTTTCATGCTCTCATTCTGTGAGAGCACCTATATCAAAACTCCTCACTTGCATGAATACTTTATAACTCCTGAATATTGTGAAAGTATTTTCTGAAAATATCCTTTAGATGTCAGTGTCTTTATTATAACTGGAACCACTTTTTGAGTTTTCTAAAGTACTTATCACCTTCCCTTCCACCTAAGTTGTTGGAGAATCAGCTCTTTCACAATTTGTGGGTAAGATGATCACTGGAAATTTTACACCAAGCAACAAATATCCATTTGTTAGTCTCATTTCAACAACTTAGTCATTACTACTTTACTTATTAAAGTGATACACAAAAGGTGTGTTTACATCAAAACCTGTGATTATCAGATCATACTCGTGGAGTCATTATTAAGAATGTATAAATGTATTTGCCACCTTTTAAAAATTTAATCCCATCATAAATTTGAGTGATTTGGCATTAGTGTATCTTTCTCAAATAGAATTTTGTTGTTAAAATAATAGGACACTATTCAATATGAGAAATTCTGTAAGGTGACTTTCTTGTTTCTGAAGGATAATTTTGAAACAAAGAACTCACCTGATATTTAAGCATATATGGTACTTGTGCTTTTTAATGATTAGGTCAATTGAGAGTAATGTAATGGCAATATTTCTGTGATACATTCTGAAGTATATATCCTCTTTTTGGTAGCCAATTTCATTCTCTGTGGCCCTTCAGCTAGCATTGCCATAGAGTGGGGGACAGTGAATACCCAAGACTGAATAAGAAAGAGCATCAAGAAGCTCCTACCAGCTGGGAGAGGAAGTGGAAAGATCTTCTGATCCCAGAAAAAGGTAAAGAAGAAGGTGAGAGTGAGATGCAGATTATGGCAGGAGTAAGATATGGGTACTCTCTTGCTCCCGCCATTTGGTTAAAACCCAAAAACAGAAGAGCATAGAAATACTCAGATTTTGGGTGGCCCCAGACATAGCCTGGGGGAGATAGAAAGTCTCTGAGAGAAGCTGTCTCTCTGGAACCACATTCAATATGGTACCAGGCATCAGAATAGAAAAAGTCAAGGGACGTGATCTGGAGGAAAGCTTTACAGAGCTCTGTGCACTTCAGGTGAGAGTAAGAGACAGCAACTGAGAGTTCCATGTGGAAATGACACAGAGCTGAGGGAATCTGAGAACCTGCGGTCAGGATGAGGAGACTGTAGCACATGGGAACTCCATAACTGGAAGTTCTGGCTACACAGACTTCAGCAGTGGGTAATCAATACCATACTCAATGATCTATCTAGTCAGCACCAGCCATAACCTAGTCTAGTCATTGCCAGGTGCTCAGGAGAAAGGTCAGACAATACATTGCAACAGAATGAAGCAAAAACACTTGGGGAGGAGTACATACACCTACAGCCCCACTCCCTCCATTGTAAATCTTGGGAATCCTTCACTTAGATGGGAGGTTGGCAATGAAGGAAGGAGGCTACATTTCTTGAGAGTAAACATCCTTGGTAGGATTTAAATTTTGGATGTGCTGAAAGTAAGTTAACCTAAAGAGACTTTTAAACAGAAAAAAAAAAAAAAGTTACTTGTCAGTGACAAGTTTCAATATTTTCCCCACTACCTGTGGGAAACAGATCTTCTGATCAAAGTATGATCTATTTTAGAAATAGAGAAAGTACATTATATTTTGCATGTCTGAACTATAGAGTTTAAATGCTCCAAACTAATTTATATATTGAGGTACCAGTCAGGATAGTTTAGGTTATGTTGCAGTAACAAACAACCCCCAAATCTCAGTACCTTAAAACGACAAAGGTAGATTTCTCACTCATGCTACATGCATAAGAGTTGGCAGAGACTTCTATTTATTGCAGTTACTCAGAGAGAAATCGAGACTGACGGAGAGTGACCCATCTGAACTAACTGTGATGGGAAAAAAGAGAGCGTAGCAGTCGTGTCTTAAAGATGTTAAAACGTTTGAAGTGATGTATTCCTTCTGCTCAAATTTTAGTGGCCAAAGCAAGTCACATGATCATGTCTAACATCAAGGGTGCATAGAAGTACAATTTTACTATATGCCCTTGAGGAGAACGAGAAATAGTTGGTGAACAGTGCTGATAGCCACCATCATTTGTAAGCCCTTTGTAACTTTCTGAATTATGGTTTCAACATGGAAAATCATTTGACCAGGACCAGATGTGAGAAATAGAAAAGATACCAGTGACTACAATTTCAGGATAACTAATATATTCTTTACAATGTGTGCCACCATTTTCTCACATTTCTTAATATAGTAGCATCCGTATTGCTCAGAGTTCAGTCAAACCAAGACAGTTTACTCCAGATCAGGGGTTGGCAAACCTTTTGTGTAAAAGGCCAGATAATAAATATTTTAAACTTTGTGGGCCATATGGTCTCTGTCACAACTACTTAATTCTGCTGCTGTACTGCAAAAGCAGCTATCGCTAATATGCAAATGTGTGGGAATGGTATGTTCCTATACAACTTTATTTAAGGACACTGAAATTTGAATCTTGTATAATTTTCACATGTCACAGAATATCATTTTTCTTTTGATTTTTTTCCCAACCAGTTAAAAATGTGAAAACCATTTTTAGCCTGCAGACGGTACAAAAACAGACGGTGGGCTGGACTTGGGGTAATAAGGAATCTTCTACAGAGAATTGAGAATGTACAAAATCATTGAAAGGAATGGAGGAACAGTTCTAACCTTAACAACCAGGAACAACTAGTAGCTCCAGAAATGACCCTGCCTTTTCCTGTAGTAGGTGAACCGCTATCAGGGACACAGGAAGCTGAAAAATTATAAATCTGCTGCTAATACTGCTGACTTCCCAGGCTGCAGTCCTGGCTACTCTGCCATGATCCAGAAATATGCCACTGCTGCTCTAGGAAGTGCTGAGTCAGGAATCCATCCACTACACTGGGAGGGCTCTGCTATAGCTGCCACCTCGGTCTTGATCTTTGCCAGCAAAGTATATGCCTCAAACTTGGCTTTTTCCTACATCTGATTCAGTTCCTAAACATCCCCACAAGTGTATGATGGAAACTAAATCATGTCTTAGCCCCCAAAGGGTCTGAGAAATGCTTTGTAGCTTTCCAGCTACTGCATGTTAGCAGTGGTAGAATGGATGTTGGGCAAAGCAATGAAAGGTATCAGACATAGCCTAATATAAGGGAGACAGACTCAGTTAAGATGACTTTGGCATTTCCAAAACCTTCTGTGAGCACTTAGGAAAATAAAGTCCTTTGTATAACTCCCACCATATAGCAGGAAGATAAAAATAATTTTATCCATGCTTCCTGCCCACCAGTGCTACAGCCCCGAAACAATCATGTACTCTATGCCACTGACCTGGGAACTTCCCACAGTTACACAGAGAGATGTGTGTATTCATGTTCATGGCAGTGCTGTTGGAAATAGCAGCAAAAAGTATTGTCCACAGACAATAAGGTAAACATTTTGGTATAGACGTGCTAGAAAGCAATTAAAAGATATGGCTGTAGATACCAGCTTGGAAAGAGTTCTGAGACACATTGTAAACAAAGTGAGTTAAGGAATAGTTTATGAAGTATGATCCTACTTTTTGAAAGATAAGAATTTTTAAAATGCATTATTATCTTTACTGCTTTGTTCTGATTTTAAATATAATCCAAAGGTATAAATATATTTCATAGAATTATAAAAAATAGAAAGCTAGTGTTCTCTATAATCCTAATCTCCTGACATCACTGTTATTGATTTTTTGGTGTGTGTATTACTTTCTTTGTACACATACAAAATTTAGATTACATTTTAAAATAAAGTTTGTTTTGTTTAAGATGCACATTTTTATTTTTAGAACTAAGATTTGTTGTGTCAGGGACCTACTACTCAGGGATCTTGGTGGCACTCTGAATATCATTTTTCTACTAAAAAAGCCATAGGGGACCACTGATTCCTTCATAGATATAATTTCTATGTGTTAACATAAAGGACTAACTTGTTTCATAAATTTGGGTTTAATGGTTCCATCTTACACAATTTTCAATCATAATCCATTTCAGAGACTGTTGTTTTCCACAAGTACTGCAAAATGCTGTTATTTTCAGTGCAAATATGCTATTTAATCAATCTGAGACAGGCAAGGTACTTGCAAACATTAAACATAAATTGGTAATGTATCTCTGAGAAGTAGTGCATTCCACTAGGCCCTCCTTGAACACTTGTGTAAGTCTCACATTGTAAAATTTCCAGACAAAATACTTCATTTTCCTATTGCTGTACAAAAAGAGAATTTGCTTAAAATAAGTGTAGGAGCAATTTCAATCATTACTTAATATTTAATGAGAGAATCTCCATCATGGTTTCTCCTCATGTATATGGGTCCATCATTGTTACCCATGAAATAAGCTATAAAATTTATGTTTATCAGATCTGCTACAACAGCACATTTTTATTTTCTACTTGAGCAAAATATACATTGATGAGTAAGTTATGTCTGGAACTAACTGGACAAACATCGTGTTCGATAGCAATTACGTCTAGAGGTAGTAAGGCATTTAAAGTAATTAGTTATAGTAAAACCTCACTAATTCTGAGTAAATATAGGAAAAAGGAAACAAAATGGAAAAAGGCTGAGCTGTAGAATGCATTTAAGCAGGGGTTTTCAAATCATCTGATCTTAGGACTTCTTTATACTCT
This sequence comes from Balaenoptera acutorostrata, assembly GCF_949987535.1. Taxonomy (NCBI): domain Eukaryota; kingdom Metazoa; phylum Chordata; class Mammalia; order Artiodactyla; family Balaenopteridae; genus Balaenoptera; species Balaenoptera acutorostrata. The sequence continues at coordinate 123,349,516 of NC_080067.1, forward strand.
TTAAAATTATTGAGAATGCCAGAGTAGTCCTGCCAGATAAAATACAGGATGCCTGGTTAAATTTGAATTTCAGATAAACAGTGAATAATTATTAGTATAAGTTATGTCCCAAATACTACATGGGACATATGTATATTAACAATTATTCCATGTCTATCTGGAATCCGAATTTACTGCGTGTCCTGTAGTTTTATTCGCTAAATCTGGCAACCCTACCCCAGTTTGTTCATGTGGATATTTACAATACTATAAATTAAAACTGAGAAATTTAAAAATAGGTGTGTATCCATTAATTCATTTTAAGGTATAGACCTATTACATAACAATTTTTATAAAAAATAACTACATTTTCCTAAAAAAACGATGAGAGGAATTGTTTTACATTTTAGGGGGACCAACCTCTTTAATATCTAGCTTAATCTAGATTCTCATACTTTCTTCTGCATTGAATCTGTTGCAGTATGTTGTTCTGGTTAAAGTATATGAAGAAAATATGGCCTTCCTCAGCTAGTAGTTTAGAAAAAGGAAGACTATTTTAATGCCTTTTCAGATAATTGTGGATATCTTCTTTGATCTACACCCAAAATCCACAACTGGTAGTTTCTTTTTTTCTTTTTTCTTTTTTTTAATTTTTATTTATTTATTTTTAATTTATGGCTATGTTGGGTCTTCGTTTCTGCGCGAGGGCCCTCACCAGCTGTGGCAAGTGGGGGCCACTCTTCATCGCTGTGCGCGGGCCTCTCTCGCGCGCGGCCTCTCCCGTTGCGGAGCACAGGCTCCAGACGCGCAGGCTCAGCAATTGCGGCCCACGGGCCCAGCCGCTCCGCAGCATGTGGGATCCCCCCAGACCAGGGCCCGAACCCGTGCCCCCCGCACTAGCAGGCAGACTCTCAACCACTGCGCCACCAGGGAAGCCCGGTAGTTTCTTAAAGATTGGTTACAGTAAGGAATCTGAGACCATGCCAGTGAATATTCCATACAGTCACATTGAAATCCATTGGTCTGTCTATCTCTTGAACAGATCTTCTGTCCCTGCTTTATTTATAATATCATGGGCATTGACCATTTGAGAAATAATTGGTTTACTGATTTATGTAATTCTTTCAAATGATCTTTATACAATATTAAAAATATCACATATGTTAATAGCACTAACAATCTCGTCAGTGGAGTCTTAAGTATTGAAAGGTGTCAAGCTCAAGTTGGTAAATCTACATTTTCCAAAATACTAATTTTTGCTTGGAAGTTCAAAGTTTATCATTGGCAACAGATTCTAACAGTTCTTTTTTCTTGAAGTAACAGACTTATTTTATTTTCAAGAAAACCTCTCTGCCAAATACCCAAGTCTGAATAATCATAGTCAGTCATTTTCTCAAGTAGAGATTATGTTCCATTAAAAAAGCCCCTAGTTCAGCTTGCAATACAAACATCATTTTCCTCAAGGTTGCCATTATATTTTGGCAGAAGTGCTTTCATGTGTACTTCCAACTTTCATCACACACAGTGTTTAAAAATATGTGTATTCAAAGATAGAGATTAAATTAATGCTTAATCAAAGAGATTGTCTTTTCCCCATCCGTGTGTAGCAGTGACGACTACAGTGATTACTAGTACAGTTTGGTGCTCTTGCCTTGGTTCATGCTAAGGTGCCAGAACCATTGCTTTCTCAACATCACTTCAAATGTCAGCACAGTGGAAGAGCAAATGGCTTCATAGTATTATTACAAAAGTAATTTTGACTTTTTGGACCCCATGAAAAATCTTGGGAACCCCAGAGGTCTGCATACCAGGCTTTGAAAACTGCTGCTTTAAAAAATTTTTTTCATTGTTTTCAAGAGTACATTAAAGAGCAAGTAGTTATAGTCAAAAACACCAATATGTACATGTACAATAATTCATTGACTAAGCCAACATATCTTCTTAAACATTTTCAATACAGATGCCCTTATTTTCTGTAGCTCCAATTTACCCTCTCTTTTGGTTGCCATACCAACTTCTCATTTGCTCCTCTTGCACACCAATAATTCTGTCCACTGGTATCTGTGTCCAAAATGAAATCATATATGAGTGCAAGGAAAAATCACAACAGCTACATGGAGAGGTCTTGGTTTGTTTGGAGTTATACACAATTTAATGTTTGCCATGCCACAATGCTGTAGCAACATGGCTCCTGCCAACCTTCTAGCATCATGTCTTATCATTTTCTTGCTTAAAAGCTTGTGATGTGGCCGTGTTGTCCTGATAAGATGTAAATCCCTTAGCCAGGTGAAGAGTTTCCTCACACCTTGGTTACAATCTAGCCTCTCTCTTTTTTAACCTTTCTTGTCAACCCTACACACACACACACACACACACACACGCATGCACACAATTCAGCCCCACAACTTGCTATTTCCTAAAAATACATTATACTTGCAAGTTTCCATGCCTTTGTACATGCTTGTTTCTCTGTCTCAAATGTTTCCTCCAAACCCTCATCTCCCTGGAAATTTCTCCCCAAAAAGTCTTTATTAATAATACATCTTCCCAAGAAGGCCGTCCAGGAATTCCTTATCAAAAATGTCACCCCCTTCAACATTTCATTTCCTTCTTCTCTGCTTTGTTTTTCATTCTCACTTCTTACATGCAATGTATATTATTTATCTTGACTAATTTATGTCTCACCCACTGGAATGTGCATACATACCATGAGGGCAGAGATTTTTTTATTTTTTAATTAATTAATTAATTTATTTATTTTTGCCTGTGTTGGGTCTTCGTTTCTGTGCGAGGGCTTTCTCTAGTTGTGGCGAGCAGGGGCCACTCTTCATCACGGTGCGCGGGCCTCTCACTGTCACGGCCTCTCTTGTTGCAGAGCACAGGCTCCAGACGCGCAGGCTCAGTAGTTGTGGCTCATGGGCCCAATAGCTCTGTGGCATGTGGGATCTTCCCAGACCAGGGCTCGAACCCGTGTCCCCTGCATTGGCAGGCAGATTCTCAACCACTGCACCACCAGGGAAGCCCGAGGGCAGAGATTTTTGCCTGCGTTGCCCACAATTATATCTTCTGTACCTACTGGTACTTTCCAAGTATTTCTATGTGCTCAATAAGTATTTGTTGGATGAATGAATGATGTCAAATAGCACTGCCTCTGTTAGCTACCTTCACCTCAGTACAGCTAATTTAATCACATATTTTCCTCACTATTTGTATGCAACATATAGCACTACACCATTTACCACTTTGTTTTGGGCTTATTTATTTTAAAATGTAACATTTCTAGCAGGCTATGAACCCTTTAACATATATAACTTGTTTTATTCATCCTCAGTTATTGGCACAGGCTGACACAGTGTTTTGGAAATATTTGTTGAATCAAAAACTGAGTGAAGTTCCATGAGGCAATTAAAACTAAAAATGTAGAATAATTTGGACTTCGCCTAAAATAGGATGCCTAATACAAGCAGCTATTTTAAATAATACTATTGAATGGCTTTTACAATATGGTTTAGAACTACTATTTCCACTGAAACAAATAGAATATGTAAATACCCCTTTCTGTGTTCAAACACCATTGATATTAACTGAGCTGTCACAAACAAAAAATTTTCCAGGGATGCTGTCTTTGATGCTGGAGGCCACCGCTGTTTCAGCCACCCTCCTTCTGGTATTCTGCCTGCTCTCTTCCTCATTCCATGAAAGATATTTTGATCTCAATCAGTTTTAGTGCTATTTGTAGCCTAATCTTGAATTTATTTAAGGAAGAGCTCTTTCTCCTTTAAAGAAACTTCAGACACCAGCCACCCTGAGAAAGAGATAGTTGTCAGGCTCTTTCCTTAACCAATGAAATCATACTGTACAAAGGTTCTTCCTGAGGCTGAGTCTGATTTATTCAATTTGTTAGTCACAATAAAATGCCTATCCACATTATAGTTAAAAAATAGAATTGAGAATTTCACACACACACACACATACACGCATGCACACAATTTTGCACGCATGCAAAAAAACATCCTCATGGTTCAGATATTTGGTTACCACAAGCCCTCCAGAACGTAGGGAATCTAACGCAGAGGTGAGGGTAGGAGTGGGGAGAGGCCGGCTGCAGAAAGAGCAGCTGGATGGGCAGTTTGGGGACCCAGTAGGTTCCTGGGGTCTGAGAGGGGCCTGGGGAGGTGAAAGGGCAGTGGGAAGAGTTCAGAGACCAGCAGCCCGAGGCCAAAGGTCAGACCCCTGGCCTTTCATTTTAACATGTGTCTGTGGGAAAGGGTCTGCAATGAAGATTGAACTAAAGGATTTGCTCTCCACCTTGATCCTCGTTATAGAAATGGGAGAAATGATAGTGAAAAGGAGGAAAGTGAAAATTTGAGTCTTGACAGTATAAAATTGATAGTCATTTATGTAAACTCTGTGTAGTTTGTTGGCTTATCATATGACAATAACAATGTGCCTGTTATTAAATGTGATTTATTAACCATTAGATTAGAATTGCTCATGCTTTCAGAGTCTTCTGTTAACAAGCAACATTATAATCTGTCTACAAATTTCATAATAGGTGAGTTGTCACAAAAGGACTCCTGCTTAATTCCCTACACTAGATAAAATTTTGTTTGAATTTTATAATGTCTGGTAAATGTTCCTGGCTGACCTGTCTGATCTTGCTGATTACAGCTTTAAGTTTCAGTGATTCAAGTCCTTGAAAATATTTACATACTTATGTCTAAATGATTTCTAAGGCATCTTCCGCAGAAACAAAATATGGTCTATAATATGACCTTCATTATCCACTGCATAATCTGAAATTGAAGATGGGAGGCTTCAACTTCCAAATATTTCCCATGCATGCTATAACTTTTACCATCAGAAATGTGTGGAGTAAAATGTAAATTCTGTAGTCACTGCTGATCTTGGCATAGTGTGTGATAATGCTATTTAAATTCCTTATCAAGGGAATGAATGTAGCCTCTTCATTAACTCTAGAGAATGTTTTAAAAAAAGGTGTTCACATTTTCAGAGACCAGCTTTCAACTGCGAATGTATTTGGTGGGGTAACAATGATTGAGTTCATTGGTCCATCAAGCTGTATCATTCTGTCTGAAGCAGCTTTTCATTTGCATATTGACAAAGAGGACGACCTTCTCTTCTGACCTTCTAACCCCAACCAAGCTAATCCTGCCTTTATTCCAAAAAGGGAGTGGGGGTGGTTCTACTGCTTCAATTGTTTTCCAAATTTAAGACCAAGGCCCTTGCCATTTAAAAAATATGAAGATTATTAATACAATGAATTATTAACAATGAAGGATTCCACAAAATATTTAACATGATTTTAATTTAACAATTAAAATCATTTGTCATAAAAGTAAAAGAAGTACATCATTGATCATCAAATCAATAAACAGCAAAATGAAATGGTTAAATATAGAGCCTTGCCTTTTACTAAATCAAACAGGCTTGATTTTTTTTCCCAACAGCCCTCTGAGACTACTGAACCCAGACATAAACTGGCTGGAGATCTTGTAGTTTGAGAATAAAAGGTAAAAATCTCTCCCATCCATCCCTATCTAAACTTTGGAGCTGATAATCTGAAATAGGACAAAATGTCCCAGAAGAGATGTATCTGGAGGTCATCTCAGTCGGAGACTGAAGGTCAATTCCAACAAAGCAATCAAATATCTAATAAAACCTGAAGATCACATCTTTGGCATATAGGCAATCAGAATAAACTAGATAAGAGTGAAAGAACTTGGAATCCTTTTATCTGTAGTAGGAGAAACATAGCCACTGAATGTTATTCCTTCTCTAAGCATCAGTGTGGAGTTTGGCAAATGCTCATTAAGGCTGAGTTTGCTAAATAACAAATTTATGCATCGAGATTGCATCAATTTATAAAGTGGGAAAAGAAAGTTGTTTTATTATCTGTCATTGAAAAGGTAAATTTTAACAAAAATGCTGTAAACTTCCCTCATTATTTTGATTAATTTGACTTTCAGATTGGCTCTATAAAGATCATTTCTTCTATAATTATAGAAGAAAATAGAGTCCTATTAATGGATACACCAATCAGTATTTATCAGATAATGTGGAAATAGGTAAATGAATTTTAATTTATTCAATTCAATACTTTTATATTAGAAACAAATATAAATTTGCTTTTGAAAAAGTCTTACATTTTTTCTAGCTTTGGATATTTGATAAATGCAAATATGTTGTTTACATGTGTTGACAATTTAGAGACTTGATTTGAAATAGTATAGAAAAATTCAAGGAAAAGCTCTGAATAAAAGATGATTTAAAATATTTATTACATACATTACTCATATAAACAAACTCAGTAGGTAACCCATATTTTCTTTTTTCTTCGCCAGTCACTGAATTTTTAAATCATGTTATATAGACTGCCTTTAAAGTAGAAGTCATTATAAAACATTATTATAAAACAAACAAACAAACTTTTAAATTAAATTCTATCTTAACTTTCCCATAACGTCCTACTTTTGGGTCAAAACCTCACTCAAAATTGAATTTCTGGAAAATCTTTAATAGCAATTTTGATTAAGCCCTCTGCCCCAAATTTTCATAATACTAATTTATATTTATTAATATGTACTATTTGTAGTCTTTTTGCCCTCCCTGAGATAGTTTATGTCTTCCCTTTTTTTCTGTATTTCATTGAAATATCTCCTTGAATAAATCTTTTTGAGCACTTTAGTTATTACTAGATATTTTTTGAGACCGCATTAACAAATTAAAACTAGTAAAGTGATATTTACTAAATTCCTACCTGAGGGACTTGAACCATACAATTCCATCTGAAAGAGAATAAAATTACTTTTGCATTATAACATTCACAAGCTCTTATTGCCACTTTAAAAGTGTTGATTAACTAGTTGATCTTTATTCTGGAGCTTTCTGGAAAGTAGATGAATGATGTGGACTTTTAAGTGTTCTTCACTTTTTTCATGGGAGTTACCACTTAATACAATCATGGAAACAGAATATTTTTATATAGGTAATTATGCTCATATACCATTGAACCTAATTCCTGGGAATTGAAACACAATCATTTTTTTCATATAAATATTATATTTGTTCAAGATATTGGAATTTGAGAAGAACAAAATTTGGTGAAATATAATTTATACTTAAAATACATTCCTTATTGTGCTGATAATGGAAAAGTAGGAGAGTTTCCTCTTCTTGCTAAAATCGTGAGAATTCTAGTTATACACCCTGCTCATTCTGTGCCTTTGTTATTAAACTGTGATCACTGAAGAACTTGTGTTTGAAGCAGGGCACTTTATAATGTGAATAGCAATTGGTATTACATGTGTCCTGTCTTCGATTTTGATCCCAATCCCTCTGAGGATGGGGCTGTGTTATGAACAAGTAGATTCAGAATTCAACATCCTAATGCAGTAAAAACTTAATCACATTCATGTAAGATGGAGATGTTCCAAGAACTTTACGATCAGTTATGTGGAAGTTTGAGTTCTTGGCCGTAATATCCAGGACTCTCTGCAGAACAGAGCAACAGACAGATCATCTCTCTGTAGAATTCATTGTCAGGAACTGGAACATTATTAGTTGGATAGTGACACCAAGTTCTGATCTTGCACAGAACTGGAGCAATTTCCTCAGCACGATGTGGTGTTTCCATGCGTCTGTCTTTAAGATTCATTCTGCAGCATCAAGATGAGACTGGATGAGGTACTTTATGAAAAGCCAAAAAAAAAAAGAAAAAAAATTGTGTTGAAAAAATTTAAACATACACAAAAAGTATAGAATTGTATTGGAACACTCATATACCCACCACCTAGATTCTACAGTTAACATTTTTTATAGTTGCTTTATTATCTGTCTACGCATATTTCTATTCTTCTATCCATATTTTTAATCTATGTTATTTTTATGCATTTCAAAATAAGTTGCACATATCAGCACACTTGCCCACTAGCCATGTCAGCATGCATTTCACTAAAGTTTTATATTTTTCTACCATTTTTCTCTTCTGGTGTAAAATTTACTTACAATAAGATGCATAAATCTTAACTGTTCCATTCAAAGAGATTTGACAAATCTATACATATGTGTAACCCAATCCCTTATCAAGATATGGAACATTACCACCACCCCAGAAAGTTCACTAGTGTCTCTTGTCAGTCACTTTCTATCTGCCCCCAGGAGGGCACCACTGTTCTAATTTTCCCACCACAAGCTTTGTACCTGTTTTAGAATATTACATGAATGGAATCATGCAATACGTACTCTTTTATGTAAGTCACTTTCACACTCAGTGAAAAACTTTTGAAATTCATTTTCTTTGTTTGTATCAGTAGTTCATTTTGTAAAATTCCTAGCTAGCATTTCATTTTATGAATATACCACAGTTTGTTCATTCTTCTATTGATAGACACATGGTCCGTTTCTAGTTTTTGGCTAATACGAATTAACCTACTGTGAACATTCTTGTAAAGTCTTTTGGACCTGTATTTCCATTTCTTTTGAGAAGTACCTACAAGTGAAACTACTAGGTGATAAGGTTTAGTTTTATGAAAAACTGCCAGTTGTTTTTGTTTTTTCCAAAATGGTTGTAATATCTTATGCTCCTGCATCAATGCTTGAGAAAGTTCTGGTTGCATCAGATCTTTGTCAATATTTGGTGTTGCCAGTCTTTTTAAATTTTAGCCATTCTGGTTTGTACGTAGTGTTTACTAAGCTGTTTACATAGTTAGTATTGGGTATGAATTAGGTATCACTGGAAGTTTGAGTAATAAATTTCCCCAGAAATGACTGGACCTAACAGCATTTTTGGAGTCAAACCTGAGTTTTGTTATCTATGATAATAAGAACATATCTGCTACCTTAAAGGATTGTTGTATTTACTGAGGCCAGTATTATAGAGTGCTTTGTAGTGTTAAATAAATGTTAATTTAGTTTTAATATGATTATTTTTGTTTCCTTGTTTATATATTATAGATTTTTAAAATCTAACTTCATAGAGTTTTTTATGGCTTATTTTCTCTAAAATTTTGAATTGGGTGCATTGTTCACTTATTTTATTTTTTTGTTTATGATTGGAAGTATCTAAGTCTACGATTCAATCTCAGCCTATACATTTCGATTGTCATTTGTCTATTTGTTAACTTTCCACAATTTTTGTTTTAATGACTACTTTGAGAAAGATTGGGAAAGAGATGGTATGAACTAAAAGTTTTACTGAAATAAAATACTCCTTTTGTTTTTAAATATTGTTTGAATATTAATATTAACATTATGACTTTAATCCATTTTCTTATTATTTACCTAATATTACTTTGTCCATTTTCCTTTCAACTTTTTTTTTATTTTACTATTTTCTTGTAAGTGTACTCTTAAAAATATATTATATTCAGATGCTTTTATTTCTTTTTTTAAAGCTTCAAAACCAAGTGTTTATTTTTTAATGGGTGAGTTTAATTCACTTATATTTTTGCCATCATAGTATATTTACTCTTTCTTCTGTTATTTATGCTTCCTAGTGATTATCTTAATTTTCTTTCTTTTTTTTAATCTTTTGCTAAATATCTTTCTTTTGTTGAGTTTATCACATGACATACTCTACTTATGGCTCCTGGAAAGGTCCTCCTTTGTTTTGTTTTATTTTATTTTCTCTTTCAAAACTTTCATCATTGATCCCCACTTTTTCTTTGCAGCCCTACACTGACTCTAATGTCTATGATATATGTTTTTGCATAAGCATGTATTCGTGAATTAGAAAGGGATATTTTATGCATGGTAAGTTTTATGTAGTGTGTTGTATCATTTATGTGCATGCATGTGCTTTAATTTACACAAATGGCATATCTTATTCTCTTTCTTACCTTTTTCTAAAACACATTTTTTTAAAAATGTATTTATCTTGCTCTATGTACATTTGCTTCTGAAAGCTGCATGTTATTCCATGATAGCTGCCAAAATTGAAATATCTTTCATATAGTGATGATACAAACAAATCCACAAACAATTCTTGTTCTTCTCTCGTAGACTTGCAGGAGAAGTTTTAGGGTATGCTTCCAGAAATGAAATTGCTAGGTCATAGTGAGCACATACCCTTCAGTTTGGTGAGTATCATCATTTCATTTAGTGAGTACAGTTCTCCAGAATGTCTATGCCTGTTTACATAACTAGTGGCAGTGCATAAGGGTTCTAGTTTCCCCACATCCTGACCAATCTTTGGTTTTATCTGTGTTCTTATTGCCAATCTGATAATCAGGTGCTCTTTCCTTTTTTATTTTGTTTGCATTTTCGTGAATACTAAAAAGTTTGAAAATTTCTTCAAATACTTGTTAGCCATTTAGGTTTATCCTTTTGTGCATATTCTATATACTTTGTCCATTTTTTTCTAATGTTTCTGTTTTTTGTTGTTGTTAATTTCTTGGAGTTTTTTCAATATTTTAGACTAGGTAATAATCCCGTAATAATTTAGGATTTTAAACATGTCTTCTCCCAGTCTACCACCAGTATGTTAACTTCCTTCATCTATATCATTGCACAGAATCCATCAGTTTAGGGTGTTATGGGTTTTGTGGTTTGTGTTTTGTGGCTCCAGTTTAAGAAACTTTTCTCCATCCAAAGATCACAATCATAATTTCTTAATAATCTATTATTCCCATTCTGGCTGACCTAAGACTTGTAAGTTTTGATCTCCATGAAGTTTGTTTTTCTCTGTAAAGTAAACCAGTTTTCCCAAAGCCATCACTAAATAAGCCACCCTTTCTCCATTGGCATTGCCACCTTTACTAGGCTCATGTTTGCTCACTGTTCACTTCCATTTGTTGTCTGTTCTGAGCCAACATTTAGTAGTAGTCTTATGTCTTTAAAGTACTCCTTACTATCTGGTGGGGCAATAAATCCCAGTTTGCTCCCCGCCCCCCGCCCCAATATTGCATCAGGTTCTAATTTCATTTAGAATTACATGTGAATATAGAATAAGTTTGTTGAATTTCTCAAAAAATTTTGGTAGAGTTTTGTTGAGAATTTTATGGGATTTGTAGATTAATTTGGGGAAAACTCACACCTTTAAAATACTGTCATCTTATCCATATACATGGCCATTCTCTCCATTTATCTTCTTTATGTCTTCTTATAGTTTAACTCATTTCTTTAAAGGTATGTGGATTCTTTTTAGTTTAACTCTTAGATGGATCTTGTTAATATGGTGAATTATATTTTCTGTATTTTTTAAATTTTCTTAACTGGTTATTTCTAGTTTAGAAAAATGTTACTGAATTTGAAAGCTGTTCATTCATCTGATCTCTTACTTAATCTGTCACTAGGTTTTATAGCTTATTGATTCTTTGGGGTTTTCAGTGTAGTTGATCATACATCATCTGTATGTAATAACATTTTTCCCTGCCAATACTTATATCTCTATTTTGTGTGTGTGACAATGTAATGTGAAAATATCTATTGCTATGTGTAACAGTACAGATGTGAGTCAATTCCTTTTCTTATTTTGGTCTTCCAGATATTGTATCAAAGTTTTGTGCCTTAATGTGATGTCTGCTCTTAGATTTGGTATGATGCTTTTATCAAGTTAAAGGTATTCTTTTCTATACTGATTATCTGAGAATTCATATCAGACATAGAGTGAAATTTATCAAATAATCTTTCTGCATCTATTGGGATAATCATGTGACTATATCTTCTTTAATATATTAATATGCTGAGTTACACTGACATATTTTTCTGATGTTAAAATATCTCTGCCTTCCTAGGATAAACCTTATTTATCATGATATATTAATACTGTTATTATTATTTATCTCTGGATTATATTTAGCTATTACTTTAATTAGGACTTTGCATCTTTGTCTAGAGTTATGGCTCATATCTTTCTTTTTTATGTACTGTCATTATCTGGTTTTGAAATCAAGGTTACACTAGTCTTTTAAAATGACTTGGTCAATGTTTCCTTCTTCTCTATTTTCTGAAAGAATTTATAATAAAATATGGATTATATGTGCCTTGCAATGATAGGTACCTTACAATTTTGATCAGAGTAGAACTCCCTCATCCAGGGGCTCTTTGTTTTAGTGAGGGGAGAGGGGAGTTGATAGATTATTTTGAAATTTAATTGTTATTAATCTATTCAAGATTATATATTTTTTGCCAGTTTTTACATCTTATGCAAAAATTTATCTACCATGTAATTTTCAAATGTGTTGCTTTAGTTCTTGATAGCATTATATTCTATTTTAAATTGCTACCTTTTCTATAGTTATTTCTCCTTTATCATTCTTATTTTGAGTTATAGCCTCTCCATGTCTTCTCCATCGTCTAGGAGTAAATTCATATAAAGAAACCAACTTCTGGTGTTATTTTCCTCTTTCTCTCTCTCTCTTTTGGTTTGTTTTGATTTCATAGTTTTCTGTCTCTTTCTTCCTGTTTTATTGATACAGACTGTTGTTTTTTTCTGAATTGTTCAACTAACCATTTACCTAATCTGTTTTTAATCATTATTGCTTTATGATAATTTACTTGGTATTAAATTTTCATCTAATGACTACTTTGTCTTTGTTCTGTATCTTTTTTTTTTTTTTTTTGACATTTTCTTCTATGCATTTAAAAAACATCTGATTCCTGACCTGGAGAACCAACGTTTCTGTGTTTAGATGAGACAAGAATTTGTTCAAGCAGGCTGGCCTGTTCACTGTGGAGCCGTGTAGCTTTTCCCAGAAAGCTGTGTATCCTGGCACTAAAGCTCTACAAAGCAGACAGATGAGCAGGCCTGAGTCCTGGTTTGTTCGAAACTCCGCAGTCAGCTGAGGGCTTTGGAGCTGGCTGCTGGATCGCCAAAGAGCGTGAGTCTCCTCTGAGACCTGCAGCCAACATGCCTGACCCAGCACTTTGGAATTGCTTTAGCTTTGGGTATTTTTAATATACAGTTACTACTTGTTCATTATAGCAGTCTTGGAAAATACTTATGAAATAATAATACATATGTGTATGGGTATATCTCACCCATAAATCCATCACTCAGTTAACTACTATCAACAAAAACCCTGTAGATTTTTGAGGGTTTATTTGCTGTTTCTTTGTTCATTTTACATACAACAATGAAACAAACTCTCATGTACTACCACTGAGGTACCTTTGAAGTTTCCCAAATGCATTTGCCTTTCTTTCCCCTCTAGAAGTAACAACAACCCTGAATTTTATGTTGGTCAATGACTTGACTAGTTTTATTTTATAGTTTTGCCACATACATATATAGTTTTTTTAACCTTAATATATTATAAATGAATCCCATTCTGTCCTTCTGTGAGAATCTGCCTTTTGATTTGAGAGTTTCATCCACTGACATTTTCTTTTTCTTTAGCTCTGACAATCAATTCTATTCTGTCTATCTATCTATCTATCTACCTACCTACCTACTTACCTACCTACCGCTATCATTCGATCTCACCTCTCCATCGTCACCACTGTCAGCCTGGGCCAAGCCACCAGCACCTCTCTGCTGCCTTTGGCAATAACCTCTGTACTGCCCTTGTTGCTTTCACAGGTCGTCCACCACAGCCTATCTCAACTCAGAGGCCAGCATGAGTCTGTCTAAATGTGAGTCAGATAACTTTCATTTTCTACTCAAAACCTTTCTATGGATTCTCATCTCATTCAGAGTAAAAGACAAAAATCTTTACAATAATTTCTCAGACCAGATGTAATCTGCACCCCTCATAGCTTCTCTAACAACATTGCCTTGTACTCTCCCCTTGCCCACCAGCCAGGTGACCTCTCTCTCTTTTTTTTTTTTTTTGGCCATGCCGCGTGGCATGCAGGATCTTAGCTCCCCGACCAGGGATCGAACCCACACCCCCTGCAGTGGAAGAGAGGAGTCTTAACCACTGGACTGCCAGAGAAGTCCCGGTGACCTCTCTTTTTTACTGAATAGGCCAGGTTTGTTTCCCTGAACACCTTTGCACTTCCGTTCTCTCTTCCTGGAGTGCTCTTCCACTGCTATCATAAGGGTTTATTCCCTCACCTCCTCATTTGAGCTTTGACTCAAATTTCAACTACTCATTGTAAACCAAACCCAGCACCCCTTAGCCCCTTCCCTGATTTATTATTTTTCCATAGCACTTATCACTCCTAATATGCCATACACTTTTCTTATTTATTTTATTTATTGTATGTCTCCCAAAGGGCAGTTAATAGACACAATAAAGACTTGCTTAAGTAATGAGCAAATTATAATTACTAACTATTAGGTCAATTTCTGCCATCTTATTTCATGTTTTCTCCTCACCTTACTTTCTTTTTTACCTTTTCATACCTTTAATAAATAGATATTTTTCTATTGGATTGAAAGTTATACATTCCATTGATATTCTTCTCTTGTTTTTCCCCTAACATTTTCGTATATGAATTTCTTAAGCTTATCAATCTCTATCATTTCCCCAACATAAGAGAAAAACCTCAGCATGACCTTATACCTCCCTGGTCTCCTTCCTCTCCCTATTGGTCCTAATTTTACCATGTTAGAATCATCTGGAATTTTACATTGGCAGAAGTGAACTTTGTTTAGTTTTTTACTTGCTTAATTTTTTACATATTTTTAGTGTCCTCTTGTATTTATTTCTCTTTTTATTGAAATACTTCCTCCAAAAATGTTTTCATGGAAAGTTTTTGTGGGCTTGACAATGCCTTTCTGCATGTTCATCTTTCAATAATAATTTAGCTGGATAAAACGTTCTAAGTTCAAGGTCCTCTTCATTCAATTCATTGCAGAAATACTCCAGTATCTTCTTGGATTAATGGTACTATTGAACAATCTGATGGTTATTGTTCCCTGTCCATTTGTAGGTAAATTTCTCTTTTTGCATCTGAAAATGTTCTTAGAATTTTCTCTTCATCTTTATTGTGCACTCTGACATGTTTAATTGTAATTTTTAAAAAGTCATTTTTTAAAAATTCCATTGACCTTTTCAATTTAATGTGTTTTCTCGTCTTTAATTCTTACTATTACTGATTGTCAATCATTTGACAATTTGATTCCTCATTTGCATTTCTGCTTCTGGAAATTGACATTTTTCTTCCTCTCCTTCTTCTTGCTTAACTTTATAGTTTTGCTGTGCCCCTTCCTCGTTCCTTCTGAGGTAGGTTTTTGACCTTATCTTTCATTTTTCTAGTTTTTTCTTCCCTGAATGCTCTCTGTTATTTATGACACTCATTGACTTTTTACTTACACTATTTTTCACATCTATTTTTTCAACTTTGTTCTTCTTTATAACTTAAATGTTATTAATATCTCCCTACCTATATCTCTTTTAAAGATATTTTAAAGATTTTTATTTTAAGTTCTTGTGGTGCTTTTGGTTAACTAATTCTCCTTTCTCTGTATCATTCAATTTTCATTTTTGTTTTTATTTATTTATATTTTACTTTAATAACACAATTGTGCTTCTCAAATGATTTGTGAGGTTTTTTTCTCCTGGGGTTATCTGTAGTGTGACCAGCAATGCTCCTCTATGTAGGGATTGAGAAATTAAAATCCAAGTGGGAGTCTTTGTCCCCTACTGATAGTTTTAGATATTGATGGGAAGGGAGTCATTGGATTCACAATCTGGATTTGATCATTCCCATTTTTTATCCGCATCATGTGACTTGTCCTCAAAGAACTTTCCTGAACCTCTTCCCTGGACCCTTCCAAGAGCAAGCTCAGAGGCGAGTATACTTGCTATGGTTATTATCCAATTAACTCTGGGTTCTAGAGCAACTCTGATTCCATTCCATGCCCAAGCTAGAGCTGAGCTAGTACTGCTGAGTTGGGTGCTATACTGCCATGGAAATTGTGAGAAAACTAAAGGAGCAGAACTAAAGTGCTCTCCCTTACTTTATCAACTGTCTTGGTAGTTGACCCTTCTACATTCGGGTTCAAACTTTGCCCCAGGACCAAACACCTCTCCATCTAGTTTTTATATTAATTTCTCTTATCCTTCAACTTTCTCTCATCTTTGTGGCATTTCCAGTATTGGGTTTGATTAAAGAGCCAGAAGGCTCTTTCATCTTGTGAGGATCTGGAAGTTTTCTAAGTTTTATAAATTAACAAATTAGAAGATATCTAACAAATTAGAAGATATATTTTATAGGAATTGCTAGTCTCGTGCCATCATAATTAGGAAACCAGAAGATTGTGTTACTATTTATCATATCAAGTTATAATGATATGTGGAATCTAAGAAACTGATACAAATGAACTTATTTACAAAACAGAAATAGACCCACAGACATGGAAAACAAACTTATAGTTACCAAAGGGGAAAGGGAGGGAGAGGGGTAAATTAGGAGTTTGGGATTAACAGATACACATTACTATATATAAAATAGATAAACAGTAAGGACCTATGGTATAGCACAAGGAACTATATTCAATATCTTGTAATAACCTATAATGGAAAAGAATCTGAAAAGAATCACTTTGCAGTACACCTGAAACTAGCACAACATTGTATATCAACTATACTTCAATTAAAAAAAAGATAGTTTAAAGAAAAGATTTTTAAAAATCTATAATGATCAGAGCCTCCATTAATTTTGCCTCCCCAAGGATATCTTTCAATTCAGTAAAGGCTTCTCTCCTTCTGAACTTCAGTGAGTCTCCCTTGGACTTTTTGATAGAGGTATTAGGTACATAGGAAGAGGCATGCTTTCTAGGTATGGCAGCTAGTGGCCCATGTATGGGCCTTAGTCTCCGTGTTTTGAAAGATGTATGCTCCAGGGAGATCAAACAGTGTTGACATATATTCTCATTAAGTGTACAGTTACTTCTTAATTTTGGATTGTACAAATTCAGTATAATTGAGTATAATAATTGATGTCTTCTGTTGATATGACATTATCTTCTACTTAAAAAAAGAAACAAACTATCTCTGGTAGCCTCAACCCAGAAAGATATTTAAAAGTAAAATATTTCATTATGATTTTCAGTGAAGGAAAAAATGCTGAAAAACCAACTATCTTAATAAAGGACAACACATTTTTGTCTAGTGTTATAAAATAATTTGAAAAGTGAGAATGAATTAGCAAAGAAAAAATTAGGAACAAGAGGCAGAAAGTGAACTATTTTCCTGCTTCTCCTAATTCAGGGCTTCACTATGTAATTTCTAAGTATTTTACTCAAGTATTGCAAATTCCCAAATAAGATACCCCAGCACTCAAAAAAAAAAGTACAAAAATAAAATGTAATCTAAAATATTATTTATTAAGATTGAAAGTTTCTCCCCAAGAGCAGGAACAAGATGAGAATGTCTGCCCTTGACATTTTTATTCCACACTGTACTACCACTCAACACCTAGTTGGGGCAATTAAGCAAGACAAAGAAATAAAAATGAAATTAGGCAGATTGAAAAGAAAGAAATAAAACTATCTTTATTTGAAGATGACATAACCTTATATGCAGAAAATCTAAAAATGTCCAACCAAAAATATTATAACTAATAAATGAATCCAGCAAAGTTGCAGGATATAAAATCAATACATAAACATCAGTTGTATTTCTTTGCAATAGAAATGAACAATCTTTAAGTGAAATTAAGACAACAATTCCATTTACAATAGCATAGAAAAGAATAAACACAGATGAATAAATTTAAACAAAGGAGAGCAAAATTGTAATGAAAACTACAAAGTATTGTTGAAAGAAATAAAAGAAGATCTAAATAAATAGAAAAACAGCTTACATTCATGGATTGGAAGACTTAATATTGTTAAGGTGACTATATTCCCCACATTGATCAAAAGATTCAACACAATTCTCACTAAAATATTAAATACCTTTTTTTTCTGCAGAACTTGAGAAGTTGACCCCAAAATTTATGTGGAAATTCAAGGGACCCAGAACAGTACAGTCTTGGAAAAAAAGGTTGGAGGAATCACACATTCTGCTTTCAAAACTTATTACAGAACTACAGTATTCAAAACAGTGTGGTAGTAGTATAAGGATGGACATACAGATCCATGCAATAGAATTAAGATTCCAAAAATACTTAATATGTCCATGGTCAACTGATTTTCCACAGTGTTCCAGGGTCATGCAATGGGGAAAAAATAATCTTTTCAACATGTGTCATAGGACAGCTGGCTATTCACCTGCAAATGAACAAAATTGGACCCCCAAAACACAGTATGTTCAAGAATTAACTCCAAATGGATCAAAGACCTAAATGTAAGAGCTAAAATTATAAAACTCTTAGAATGAAAAGTCGGTATTAATCTTCATCATCTTGGATTAGGCAATGATTTCTTAGATGTGACACCAAAAGCATGAATAACAACAACAACAAAAATAGATAAATTGGACTTCATTACATTAAATGTCTTTGTGTTTTAAATGATGTTGTCAAGAAAGTAAAAAGACAGCCCACAGATAAGGAGAAAATACTTGCAAGTCATATAACTGATAAAAGTCTAGTGTTCAGAGTATATAAAGAATGCTTGAACAGAAGCAAGAAGAACTACAATCCTGCAGCCTGTGGGAAAAAAAAACACATTCACAGAAACAGAGACAAAATGAAAAGGCAGAGGACTATGTACCAGATGAAGGAACAAGATAAAACCCCGGAAAATCAATGAAAAGAAATGGAGATAGGCAACCTTCCAAAAAAAGAATTCAGAATAATGATAGTAAAGATGATCCAGGACCTTGGGGAAAAAATGGAGGCAAAGATTGAGAAGATGCAAGAAATGTTTAACAAAGACCTAGAAGAATTAAAGAAGACACAAACAGAGATGAACAATACAATCACTGAAATGAAAAATACACTAGAAGGAAACAATAGCAGAATAACCAAGGCAGAAGAATGGATAAGTGACCTGGAAGACAGAATGGTGGAATTCACTGCTGCAGAACAGAATAAAGAAAAAAGAATGAAAAGAAATGAAGACAGCCTGAGATCTCTAGGACAACATTAAACACACCAACATTCACATCACAGGGGTCCCAGAAAGAGAAGAGAAAAAGAAACGACCCGAGAAAATATCTAAAGAGATTATAGTTGAAAACTCTCCTAACATGGGAAAGGAAATAGCCACCCAAGCCCAGGAAGTGCAGAAAGTCCCAGGCAGGATAAACCCAAGGAGAAACAAGTCGAGACACATAGTAATCACACTGACAAAAATTAAAGACAAAGAAAAATTATTAAAAGCAACAAGGGAAAAATGACAAATAACATACAAGGGAACTCACATAAGGTTAACAGCTGATGCCTCAGGAGAAACTCTACAAGCCAGAAGGGAGTGGCATGATATATTTAAAGGGATGAAAGGGAAGAACCTACAACCAAGATTACTCTACCTGGCAAGGATCTCAAATCGATCTCAAATCAAAAGCTTTACAGACAAGCAAAAGCTAAGAGAATTCAGCACCACCAAACCAGCTCTGCAACAAATGCTAAAGGAATTCTCTAAGTGGGAAACACAAGAGAAGAAAAGGACCTACAAAAACAAACCCAAAACAATTAAGAAAACAGTAATAGGAACATACATATTGATAATTACCTTAAATGTGAAGAGATTAAATGCTCCAACCAAAAGACACAGGCTCACTGAATGGATACAAAAACAAGACCCATCTATATGCTGTCTACAAGAGACTCGCTTCAGACCTAGGGACACATACAGACTGAAAGTGAGGGGATGGAAAAAGATATTCCATGCAAATGGAAATCAAAAGAAAAGTGGCATAGCAATACTCATATCAGATAAAAAAGACTTTAAAATAAAGAATGTTACAAGCGACAAGGAAGGACACTACATAATGATCAAGGGATCAATCCAAGAAGAAGATATAATAAATTAACAATATATATGCACCCAACATAGGAGCACCTCAAGTGCTAACAGCTATAAAAGAGGAAATCTACAGTAACACAATAATAGTGGGGGACTTTAAAACCTCACACTAATGGACAGATCATCCAGACAGAAAATTAATAAGGAAACACAAGCTTTAAATGACACAATAGACCAGATAGATTTGATTGATATTTATAGGACATCCCATAAAAAAACAGCAGATTACACTTTCTTCTCAAGTGCCACATGGAACATTCTCCAGGATAGATCACATCTTGGGTCACAAATCAAGTCTCAGTAAATTTAAGAA
Source organism: Balaenoptera acutorostrata (assembly GCF_949987535.1). Classification (NCBI taxonomy): domain Eukaryota; kingdom Metazoa; phylum Chordata; class Mammalia; order Artiodactyla; family Balaenopteridae; genus Balaenoptera; species Balaenoptera acutorostrata. The sequence goes on from NC_080067.1 coordinate 123,369,636, forward strand.
AATTGAAATCATATCAAGCATCTTTTCTGACCACAACGCTATGAGATTAGAAATCAGTTACAGGGAAAAAAATGTAAAAAACACAAACACATGGAGGCTAAACAATATGTTACTAAATAACCAAGAGATCATTGAAGAAATCAATGAGGAAATAAAAAAATACCTAGAGACAAATGACAATGAAAACATGATGATCCAAAACCTATGGGATGCAGCAAAAGCAGTTCTAAGAGGGAAGTTTATAGCAATAGAATCCTACCTCAAGAAATAAGAAAAATCTCAAATAAACAATCTAAAATTACACTTAAAGGAACTAGAGAAGAAGAACAAACAAAACCCAAAGATAGCAGAAGGAAAGAAATCATAAAGATCAGAGCAGAAATAAATGAAACAGAAACAAAGAAAACAATAGCAAAGATCAATAAAACTAAAAGCTGGTTCTTTGAGAAGATAAAAGAAATTGATAAACCTTTAGCCAGACTCATCAAGAAAAAGAGGGCGAGGAATCAAATAAATAAAATTAGAAATGAAAAAGAAGAAGTTACAACGGGCACCGCAGAAATACAAAGCATCATAAGAGACTACTACAAGCAACTCTATGAAAATAAAATGGACAACTTGGAAGAAGTGGACAAATTCTTAGAAAGGTATAACATTCCAATACTGAACCAGGAAGAAATAGAAAATATGAACAGACCAATCACAAGTAATGAAATTTGAACTGTGATTAAAAATCTTCCAATGAACAAAAGTCCAGGACCAGAAGAGCTAACACTCATCCTTCTCAAACTCTTCCAAAAATTGCAGAGGAAGAACTACTCCCAAACTCATTCTACGAGGCTGTCATCACCCTGATACCAAAATCACACAAAGATTCTACAAAAAAAGAAAATTACAGACCAATATCACTGATGAATATAGATGCAAAAATTCTCAACAAAATACTAGCAAACAGAATCCCACAACACATTAAAAGGATCATATACCATGATCAAGTGGTATTTATTCCAGGGATGCAAGGATTCTTCAATATATGCAAATCAATCAATATTAAGAAACTGAAGAATAAAACTATATGACCATCTCAATAGATGCAGAGAAAGCTTTTGACAAAATTCAACACCCATTTATGATAAAAACCCTCCAGAAAGTAGGCAAAGAGGGAACTTACCTCAACATAATAAAGGCCATATATGACAAACCCGCAACCAACATCGTCCTCAATGGTGAAAAACTGAAACCACTTCCACTAAGATCAGGAACAAGTCAAGGCTGCCCACTCTCACCTCTATTATTCAACATAGTTTTGGAAGTCTTAGCCATAGCAATCAGAGAAGAAAAAGAAATAAAAGTAATACAAATTGGAAAAGGAAAAGTAAAACTCTCACTCTTTGCAGATGACATGAAAATCCTAAAGATGCCACCGGAAAACTACTAGAGCTAATCAATGAATTTGGTAAAGTTGCAGGATACAAAATTAATGCACAGAAATCTCTTGCATTCCTATACACTAACAACGAAAGATCAGAAAGAGAAATTAAGGAAACAATCCCACTCACCACTGCAACAAAAAGAATAAAATACCTAGGAATAAACCTACCTAAGAAGGTAAAATACCTGTACTCAGAAAACTATAAGACACTGATGAAAGAAATTAAAGATGACACAAACAGATGGAGAGATAGACCATGTTCTTGGATTGGAAGAATCAGTACTGTGAAAATGACTATACTACCCAAAGCAATCTACAGTGTCAATGCAATCCCTATTAAATTACCAATGGCATTTTTTACAGAACTAGAACAAAAAATCATTAAATTTGTATGGAGACACAAAAGACCCCGAATAGCCAAGGCAATCTTGAGGGAAAAAAACAGAGCTGGAGGAATTAGACTCCCTGACTTCAGAATATACTACAAAGTTACAGTAATAAAGACAATATGGTATTGGCACAAAAACAGAAATATAGATCAATGGAACAGGATAGAAAGCCCAGAGATAAACCCACACATCTATGGTCAACTAACCTATGACAAAGGAGGCAAGGATATACAATGGAGAAAAGACAGTCTCTTCAATAAGTGGTGCTGGGAAAACTGGAGAGCCACATGTAAGAGAATGAAATTAGAACACTTCCTAACACCATACACAAAAATAGACTAAAAATGGGTTAAAAACCTAAATATAAGATTGGACACTATAAAACTCTTAGAGGAAAACATAGGAAGAAGACTCTTTGACATACATCACAGCAAGATCTTTTTTGACCCACTGCCTAGAGTAATGGAAATAAAAATAAAAATAAACAAATGGAACCTAATGAAACTTAAAACTTTTGCACAGCAAAGGAAACTATAAACAAGACAACAAGACAACCCTCAGAATGGGAGAAAATATTTGCAAATGAATCATTGGACAAAGGATTAATCTCCAAAATATATAAACAGCTCATGCAGCTCAATATTAAAAAAACAAACAACCCAATCCAAAAATGGGCAGAAGACCTAAATAGACATTTCTCTAAAGAAGACATACAGATGGCCAAGAAGCACATGAAAAGATGCTCAACATCACTAATTATTAGAGAAATGCAAACCAAAACTACAGTGAGGTATCACCTCACACCAGTTAGAATGGGCATCATCAGAAAATCTACAAATAAGAAATGCTGGAGAGGGTGTGGAGAAAAGGGAACCCTCTTGCATTGTTGGTGGGAATGGAGATTGATACAGCCACTATGGAGAACAGTATGAAGGTTCCTTAAAAAACTAAAAACAGAATTACCATATGACCCAACAATCCCACTACTGGGCATATACCCAGAGAAAACCCTAATTCAAAAATTCACATGCACCCCAATGTTCACTGCAGCACTATTTACAATAGCCAGTACATGGAAGCAACCTAAATGTCCATCAACAGATGAATGGATAAAGAAGAAGTGGTACATATATACAATGGAATATTACTCAGCCATAAAAAGGAACGAAATGGGGTCTTTTGTACAGATGTGGATGCTCCTAGAGACTGTCATACAGAGTGAAGTAAGTCAGAAAGAGAAAAACAAATATCATATATTAATGCATATATGTGGAATCTAGAAAAATGGTACAGATGAACCTGTTTGCAAGGCAGAAATGGAGACACAGATGTAGAGAACAAATGTATGGACACCAAGGGGGAGAAAGCACAGTGGAGGGGTGGGGTGGTGGTGGTGGGATGAATTGGGAGATAGGGATTGACATATATACACTAATATGTATAAAATAAATAACTAATAAGAACCTGATGTATGAAAAAGAAAAGAATGCTTACAATTCAACAATAAAAAGACAAATAGTCCAATCAAAAGTGGGCAAAGGATTCAAGTAGACATTTTTTAGAAAAAAAGATATAAAAAGAGCCAATAAGTACATAATAAGATCAAGGTCATTAATCATTAGGGAAATGCAAATCAAAATTACAATGAGGTATCACTTTACATTCACCAGGTTGGCAATGATTATTTTCTTTTAAAAGGAAAAGAACAGGTTTTGGTGAGATTGTAGAGAAAGTGGAATGCTAATACACTGCTGGTAGGAATTTAAAATGATGAAGTTGCTGTGTAACACAATTTTGTGGTTCCTCAAAAAGTTAAGTGTAGAATTACCATATACCCCAGCAATTCCACTCGTAGGTATATACCCAAGAGAACTGAAAACATATGTTCACCTAAATATTTGAACACACATGTTCATAGTAGTATTATTCATAATAGCCATAAAGTAGAAATAACTCAAATGTCCATCAGCTGATGAATGAATAAACAAATGCAGTTTTATCCATGCAATTATTCAACCACAAAAAAGAAGTGAAATAATGTTATATATTACAAATGGATTAGCTTTGAAAACATGCTAAGTAAAAAAAAGCCAGACACAAAAAGTCACATATTGAATGATACTATATATATGTAATGTCTAGAACATAAATCCACACAGAAAATAGATAAGTGGTTGCCTGGGGATTTTGTGTGTGTGTGTGTTGAGGTGGTGATTGGCCTGGATGACTTACAGATATGGGTTTTGTTAGGGGGGTGGGAGGGGGAGAGAAATTGCTGAGGTAGATTAAGAGGTGCAAACTTCCAGTTGCAAAATAAATATCAGGGTTATGAAATGTACTGTGCGGGGAATATAGTCAATAATTATGTACTATCTTAGTATCGTGACAGATGGTAACTAGCCTTATCATGGTGATCATTTTGTAATGTGTAGAAATATCAAATCATTATGTTGTGCAACAGGAACTAACATAATGTTGTAGGTCAATTATGCTTCAAAAACAAACAAGCAAAGAAACTAACTTGTAGAAAAAGAGATCAGATTGTGGTTACCAGAGGTGGGGGGAGGGGAGGGAGATTTGGATGAAGGCAGTCAAAATGTACAAGCTTCCAGTTATAAGATAAACATGCTCTAGTGATGTAGTGTACGTGATTGATAATTAACATTGCTGTATGTTATACATGAATGTCATTAATAGAGTAAATCCTAAGAGTCCTCATCACAAGGAAAACATATTTTTTTCTATTTCTCTAATTTTGTATCTATATGAGATATTGGATGAGATAAACTTACTGTCGTAATTGTTTCATGCTGTATGTAAGTCAAATCATTATGCTGTACACATGAAATGTATACAGTGCTGTATATCAATTATATCTCAATGAAACTGGAAGAAAAAAATAAAATATGTGAATTATGACTTTAAGAAACTAAAATACATATGATTAATTTTGAATTGTACATTATTTTCAGTAATCTTTTCCATCGCTCTATTAATATTTTAAATGAATTCAGATCTCGAGTACCTTTTTTTTTAAGAATGGTCCTTCCTCATAACACACTGCTTTACTCCCCAAGGTCTCCTTCTTTATTTGCAGAGAATAGCTTTCTAACTCTACCTGAGCATTGTGCATATAGATTCTAAGTTCTTTTAGCATGCCCCAAATATTTGTAGGCTACTTATTAAAAATTCAATAATTTATTTTCTGAATGATTATTGGTAGGTCTTTATACAGTAATTTACAACAAAATGTTTCTTATTGATGTTTGTTACCAAAGACACATTAAGGTAAGAGTCTCATATATAGTGATGGAAAGGAGTCATTTCATTTTCTCCTATTTGGTTAAAAAATAGATTCATATGCTAAACTATGACAGATATTATAAAAAGGATTTCAACTAAGAAAAAACAGTTTTAAATGATTAAGATAAAAAGGATAAATAATCCATTAGTAATAATGACAATTTTGTTCATTTTACCTACGGATGGAGTTTCCGACTTACAGGCACCAGTAGTTTAATGTGTTGGGTATAAGGTAATAAAGTTCAGATCAAAATGAGACACAAATTTACCTTATCCTTAAAGTAGCTGTCCAAGAACAAACGCTTGATTCTCCCCTTTCCCTAGAAAAAACCTAAATTCAAATTAAACCCATGACTTTCCAGCGTTTCCCATCTCAGGAAGTAGCATGCCATAGTTCTGTCTCATGCCTTGCTGTCTATTACCAGTCATATTCAATCCAACACTGCAGCAGGCAGCCATTGCAATTTGACTTTTAAACATGATATGAACATTCTTGCAATGAGGAGAATCTCTCATTGGTTGGGTCAATGCGGGAGACGGAGCCCATCATCTGAGGATAGAAACTAAAAGGAGGCAAATTATCCCTCTCCTTGGTTGTTGTGTTTATAAAAATCTTTACTAGTAAAAAAAAAAAAAATCCCTTTCCTGCACCCAGAGGCATCAGGGCACTGAACCATGTATTATGCAGAGGTAGTTTGAGATTGTCCACAGTAGCCATAGTTGCACTGAGATTCCAGAGAGGTGACTTTGGCTGTGTTCTTGGCTACCTACTCTTCTTTTGTTCTCACTTGTTTCCCAAGCTCAATTTTCCAATTTCCCTTCAATTCTGCTAGCTTCTTGATATCTTTCCAATAAATTTCTCTTTCACTAAAGTTGGTTTTTGTTGTTCTCAACCAAGAACCTTGATCAGCACAGTTACTAAGTATTTCCCATTTTACTTCCTAATTAACTTTAAAACCATCCACTTGTCTTAATCTACATCACCCCTACCAACCAAGTCCAAGCTACAGTATTTTTTTCTCACATCTGCTCTTCCGAACTCTTCTACTCATAGCCGTACTGATCCTTTTGGAATCCATCCTACATCCTACAGCTGGAGGGAGCTCTTGAAAACATACACTGATCATTTCTCCCTGCTTAAATCCTTCCATGGCTTCTCCTTGTTCTCAAGATAAAGACCAAAGCTCAGCATTGGTTTGGTCTGTACCTATTTTTCCTGCATCAGTTGAAGCTTGGCTCTCTGTGCTTCAACCTCACTGACTTTCAAATTATCAGGTGATTCTTCCTGCTCCCCACCACAGGACAAATACCTGGAATTTATTTTCATTCATTTAATAAATATCACTTGAGAGTGCCCTTTTCACCTAGTTAATTTCTATTCAGCCTCTAAACCAAAACTCAAACAGCCTTTTACTACTCAGTGCAAGCCAGATTTCTTTGTCATAAACCCCTGTTCTTTTTGTTGAGAGCCAATGGGGCAACATTTGTAATTTTATGCCTCTCAGTGTGATTTTATGGTTGTCTGTCCCCCTCACTGGCCTGTAAAACTTTGGGTGATTTGGAATCACTTCTGTTTATACTTCTTCTTGCCTGCCCAGTACCAGCACAGTGCCTGGAAACTAATAAATATTCTATTAATATAGCTTAAATAAAATATTCATCAAATAATTCACAGACTATGACTTAGAGGGCTATTATTACAATATATTTCTAAAGTTAAATATATATAGTATAATTCCTTCTTTGTGGTTCCTCCTTGTTAAACTTTGTGGTTTATCTCTAGGTTTCTAGAAGTAAATGTTTCCCTGTCATTCATGTTCTCATTCATGCTTCCCTTGCTATATTATTTCTTGCACTATACTTCTCCGAGAAAGCAATGTTTGAAATCAGGTATCTTGAGTTTATTGAAGTTTCTCAGTTTAAAGCCAATTATCTTATATCCTTCTATAAACTTCTAAACTGACCTTCCACTAAGAAAAAGCAAGTGCTTATCTGAAAGAAAAAAAAATGGCAGCTTTCCTATTGAAGATTCTTCATCCAACTTCACATATAGAAATATTGTCTCTCTCCTGAATTTTACTTAGTCAAAAGTTTATAGCTCAAGTTTCAATTATAAGAGTTGACAAACATTTAATACTGGGAAAAAAAATGAATGGCTGCTTCCAAATAACACACTGTTCTATGAGAAAGATCACTTAAAATATCAAATTTATCTCAGCCTCATTATCAATTGTTCTGAAAGTCTCCTTTGCATCATTTATCTTTGTGAGCTTTGTTTTAATCCATATATTGGCATTTAGACAGGTGGGACAGAAGGCCAATATCTAACAAAAAATACAGATGTATAAAAATGCACCCATTATGCCCCTACTAAAATATTAATGATAAAGAAACTAAATTTAATGTGTTCATTTTTATAATAACTTTAAAGAATTCATGTTTAATTAAAAGTGATCTATAAATCATGCTGTTTGCTAGCACTATTGACTGTGCCATTCCCATTCTGCCAAACTTAATATAAAATTAATTGTTAATTTTCAGGCTAGTAGTCTGCTCTTCACCAAGACATATACAGATTGTTTAGACATAAGTCAGTGAAATATGAAACTTTATAATTGAGGGCTCTCTTTGTGATGTCTTAAAGTAATTCTCAAGATTTGATATTACTCTCAATATATAAGTTTGCCCCTTTTATATACTGAAATGAGTGTTTTGAAATATAACTTTAGACATGCTATGCATCAAGTCTATTTCACATTCAATTGAATGGATACTATTTCTGTGAAGTGCATTGAGCATTAAGAGTAGCGTGACCTTGTAGGGTGGCAAAGAATGGTTTATCTTTTGCACAATCACACATACAACTGTGGACCAATCTAAACTTTTCTCGCTTTATAATACTTGAAGACCTCTGGGTTAGTCTGACCTTACATAAACAAATATAGCATTTCAGCAGCCTTTCACATGCTTGTTCCAAACAAAACTTCAAGCCAAAATAGCCACCAACTCCAAAATAAGTGATGATTAACTTAGGGAGTACTTGGCTCTATCTTCAGTAGGTTAACATGACCTTGAATGACAAAATTATATTACTTACTTATATTGTATGCATTTCATGGGCTGTTAGGATAATAGCTATTTCATTTTTGGAGGAGGCTGGACTGAAAAATTCAACCAGTAAATGTTTTTGTGACATTGCCCTTCTTGAACCAGTCTCCAGACTTACTGAATGATTTTTATTTCTACTATTGTTTTTTGCCTAGTATTAAGGCACACCAACTCTTTCATTGAATAGGAATCCAATTCCTTTTCTCTACGTGAATGAAAAGCGTATTTCCCAGTATTTTCACCCAATGAATGACAGTACAGAGACCATATCTTTTCATACGTCTACAGCATCTCCACAGAGCATCCCAGCCCACTCAACTAGGCTAGTGCAGGGCCTTCTCTTATGCCAAACACATTCTGGCCTCTGTGCTCGTATTATTCCCATTGCCTGGGATACCGTCTTTCCACCTGACATTTTCCTCTTCCCAATATCTAGATACTCAACACTTTTCATGATTTTCTTTGTACCTCATTATCTTGATGGATAAAGCCTATATTTGGGAAACACCACCATAGCTGCATTTAACCAGAGTTTATTATGCTTCTTAGAAATTCAGCTCTCAATCTCCCCATGTATTTTTCACTCAAGAAATCAAGTTGGAATATGAATGAGAATGTAATTATTATGCACCATAAGTTCAAGCCATTGTTCTAAATGTAATAATTGAAAAGGTTTTGAAAATTATTTTTTGCAGTAAATTACTTGTGGCCCAAGTAGGATGTCATGACATTTCATTGAGAAACACTGACCCAGTCAAGTTGAATCTCATTTATTTATCAAGGCCCAACTCAAATCCACTGTAATTCAGAGTGTATTCATTTGTTTATTCATTCATTCAGCAGTTATTTATTGCCAGGACCAGACACTGCACAAGGTGTTGGGCTATAAAGACAGATGAAAAATTTTCTGTTCTCAAAATGAACGTGCTGTACTCCCCAGTTCTTTCTCTGTGACAGATACTTCTGGCACTGAGTTGAGCTTATAGGAAGCCTCAGAATTCTCCTGAACACAGCTTTCCAATCAACTACTACTAATCTATTAAAGATAACATAGAGATAGATATTTCTACTATAGCTATGCAGACAGACATATAAATAAAAAACCAGTAACATGTAGGCTGTAGAGTCAGGTAAAAATTATAAAATCAAAACTTCAATGTCTGTTCATTAATTTAAAATGTATAATTTCTGTATAGCACAGTTGGATCATGCATGAGAATCAAAGAAACAATGCGAACAGAAAGAATAAAGAATTTAGATATAGTCTCCATATGTTACTTCAGTTTTCTCTTTTCCAAGTCATTATTTAACCTACTGCACTTTGACTTCTGATCTACACCCCAATCTCAGTCTTACTGGCACTTGCAGTCATCTCATAGTTTCCAGGTACGAAGAACCCCTTTAATTCTGAATTGCATTTGACCATTTCTTAGAATTTGATGGTGTTGATTATGCCTCCTTTGAAAATTGTCCCTCTGTTTCCAAACACTACACTTCTCGTTTTCCTCTTACCTCTCCGACAATTCCCATTCAGACATACATTTTGCTTCTTTTCCTTCCTCTACCCCTGATATTTGGTTGTCCCTCATGACCCTCCAGTCACCTCTCTCTCTTCTTGAAATATTCTATCTGGTTTATTTTCTCCAATCTCATGGCAGCTAACTGAACAATTACAGTAGGTACCACTCACCTCACAGTCTAAATAGAGTCCCTAGAATTATACAGGGCACAATCTGCATGACCAAACACATACTCTCAGACCTATGTTTAGTCTAAGGACTCAGATCTCCTTCCTTAATTTTGCATCCCTGGTTGTTGATTTCATCAGTTGTATAAATTAGCTTCATGGATAATTCCACCTACATAATCACTCCCAAGTCTATACCTGCAGTCCTGAATACTCCAAATTTCCAGATTTGTGTTTCTAACTTTCTACTGGACATCTCCACCAGGAACTTGTAGAAGTTCTACCTTGCGTTCCAAGCTGCACTCATCATCCAACTCTTCAAACCTGTTCCCCCTACTCTATCCAATATTTTAGTTATGAAAGTTATTATACATTCAGTTCTCCAAGCTAGAGATTTGGGAGCCAAATTTTCTTCTCCCATCTCTCCATCCAAATCCGATCAGTCATTGTGTCTTGTGAAGTCTAACTCTGAAATGTTTTTCAAATCTGTCACTTCTTATCCATTCTTATATAATTTTATTTATATAACATATGTGGTCATCTCCTTTTTTCATGTGACTCAACCTAGCCTTAATATGCTTCGATGCCACAAACATGTTAATGGAATGGACAAAAATGCTTATTCACATTTTTGTCCATTCTATTTCCTGAAAACCTTTGTTCTGTTTCCCTATTGTTTATTTTAAGTGATGTTTCTTACTGAACTCTTATTAGAAAAATAATTTTCAACTCAAAAGTTACTGCCTTTAAAATGTTTGCTAATCCTTCCCTCGTTTGATTCTCTTCCATGAAGAGAATCATGAAATATTGCTATGAAATATCACCCTCTTCTGTCTTCAGGTTCTCACAGTCTTTATTCATGCTACTAGTAAAACACCTTTGATAATAATCATTACTTGAAAAATACTTGTTTCCTTTATTAAACTGTAAATTCCTTCAGTGCAGGAATAAGGAGTCCCAGTCATCTATGATTTTTAAAATATAAATAAGTGATTAACACATAGAAGATACTTAATAAGTTTGAGGTGTTATATTGCACTCTTAGCATCTGAATTGAAGATCTAAACAGATTTTTTAAATACAGCACTAGGTGATTCTCATCCAAAAAATACATATTTTGAAACAAAGTGCCCAGTAATTCAACTTGTGAAAGTAAAGGGAAATCGACAAAAAGATAAAATGTGTGTACAGTTCCTGAACTCTCAGCTGCCATTAAGCTTCACAATGACTTGAGGTGGTATTACTCACTTTGTCTGTTTGTGACTCAATGAATATAAGGAGAGAAAGGTTTTTTGACACTTGTGGCTTTTCTTGCTTCCACTTTCTATGACCTTCTGCTTTGGCTCCACAATCTTGAAAATGAACTGCTCAATAAATAATATTTATGCCTTAAATATACCTCATAATAAGTAACATTTATGAACCCACACTTATTTTGTTTATCAACCCATCTTTCTATTTTGTTGCTGAAAATGAATCAGGAGAAATGGACCAACTATCAATTCCAGGTGACTAGAGCGGAATGCTTTCCTCTTGCTAAATCTAGACTCACCCTTGCTCCCCTCATTCATATTCTCCTGCTTGACATTTGCAGGGTTCCTCAACTCTACTTCTGCTTGCCCCAGTCTTCTGCTTGGTTCATTTCTCATTCTATCTTCAAACTATATTTATACCTTTCACAGTTGATTTCTTTCATTTGGTTTATGCAAGCAGAGTTCAAAGAACAGTGGAAGAAAGACTGAACATTAGAGATCGCAAGATTAGAAAGGATCTGGAAGTCACTTGGGAGGAACATCAGGTCCTTGACATATTGTCTTTCCTCAGATTTCAGAATCAAGCTACCAAAATGGAGCCCTCCCAGTCCTCTCATTGACTAAACCCTCTGCTCATGTTATTCAAAATGCATTCATTTATTTTTTATTCATTCATCTACCATATAGTAAGTGTATACCTGATACACTTCTAGTCTTGCTCTAGGCTAGAAGGGCACACAGAGTACAACGTAGTTCCTTTTCAAATAGAGCATCCCTTGCACTCTTATGGGAGGATATAGGTAATAAACAAATACATACATAACACGTCAGTGGGTAAAATATGTTATACAGGGAAAAAGCTAACAAGGCAATAGGATAGAGAGAGGTGGAGGAGGTTGTGTTATTTTACTTAGAATAGTCAAGGACTGCCCCTCTACTGGGATGACATTTGAACAGAGGCAGATGTGAGGAAAGGAAATGAGCCATGGGACTATCAAGAAGATGAATGTACCTGGCATGGGTAAGAGTGAATGCAAAGGTCTGAGGTCCTGGAGCAGGAGAGTGCTTGGAATTTATATCAGTCAGGGTCTCTGCAGAATAATTTGAGTAGAGTCTCATTGCAAGTCTCTATGTAAAGAGCAAAGACAGTGCAAGGAAGTCGTTGGGAAAAATACTGTGCCCAGGACTAATAACAGTGAGTCTCTGTTACTGATATTAGGCCTGAAGGTGTGGGGTGCTAGATTAGTTGTAGGAATCCCAAGACAGAGAGGGATGTGTAGAGAGGGCTGCTTTGTAGGATTGGACTCCTTTAATGAGGGATGCCTCCTGCCAGCAGAGAACATGCATGGAGAGTGCTAGCAGATACAAACTCTCTCCTATCTCTCTATCTCCCTCTGATCTCTTGGCAGTGATCCCTCTTGGCTGAAACCAGAGGGCTGAGGCACCATTGATGGAGACCATATCTTTCTTCCTATCAAGGCACAGAAGAGAGGGGAGAAACATGAAGGGTGCATCTTGAGGGACAAATGGAAGGTAGTCATCTTGAGGGACAAACAGCAAACCCTAACCCAAGGAGGCCAGAGTGTGTGGAGTCTACTGAGTAAAAGGGAGAATGGAAATGAAAGCAGGAGGTAGTGGGCCAGCTCACATAGGGTCTTGTGTCCAGAACGTGGACTTTGTAGTTTATTCTAAGTGATATGTGAAGCCAGAGGGTGTTTCTGAGCAGAGGCAGAACATGGATAGAAGCAGGAAGACCATTTGGGAATATTGCAATTGTACAAGTGAGAGATAATGGTTGCTTGGTCTAGGGAAATTGTGGGCATGGTGGTATGAGAAAGGACCAGATCTTGGATGTATTTGGAAATTAGAGCTATTATAGTTTACTTACACTGGCTTGGAGAGATAGGATTATTAAGGAAGACTCCAAGTTTGGGGTAACAGAAAGAATAGTTGCCAAGTTGCCATTTACTGAGATAAAAAAGTCTTCAGAAAAAGTAGGTTTTGTAAGTCCATTAAGAATCTAGGTAGAAGTGTTATATGGGAAGTTGAAAGAGGTGGGGCCTGGGGATATAACTCTGACGTTTGTTAGATATGGAAGTTATGTAAAGCTACGGTATCAGATGTGATCAACCAAGAGTTAAGTGTAACTGAAGAACAGTACCTTAGCACTGACTCTTGGGGGCATTATACCATTTAAATTTCAGCAATGCAGGGAGCATCCAGCAAAGAAGACTAAGAAGGACTAGAGTATGTTATGGCAGGATTCCATTAAATGTAACTGGATGGTATAAGCTGAAAACAAAATAGCAGCAGTACGAAAATAATCAGAATATGAGAACCATTGACATATTTCATGATCTTGGGAAAACTTAAAAGGGACAGAAATATAACTGACTACATTATGGTGGTGATTGAGACATAATTTTGATCTTATTATTATTATTTTATTTTTTAAACATTTTATTGGAGTACAATTGCTTTACAATGGTGTGTTAGTTTCTGCTTTATAACAAAGTGAATCAGCTATACATATACATATATCCCCATAACTCTTCCCTCTTGCATCTCCCTCCCTCCAACCGTCCCTATCCCACCACTCTAGCTGGTCACAAAGCACCGAGCTGATCTCCCTGTGCTATGCGGCTGCTTCCCACTAGCTATCTATTTTACATTTGGTAGTAATATGTATGTCCATGGCACTCTCTCACTTTGTCCCAACTTACGCTTCCCCCTCCCCGTGTCTTCAAGTCCATTCTCTAGTAGGTCTGCTTCTTTATTCCCATCTTGCCCCTAGGTTCTTCATGATCTTTTTTTTTTTTTTTTAGAGTCCATATATATGTGTTAGCATACGGTATTTGTTTTTCTCTTTCTGACTTACTTCACTCTGTATGACAGACTCTAGGTCCATCTACCTCACTACAAATAACTCAATTTCGTTTCTTTTTATGGCTGAGTAATATTCCATTGTATATATGTGCCACATCTTCTTTATCCATTCATCTGTCGATGGACACTTAGGTTGCTTCCATGTACTGGCTATTGTAAATAGAGATGCAATGAACATTGGGGTACATGTCTCTTTTTGAATTATGGTTTTCTCAGGGTATATGCCCAGTAGTGGGATTGCTGGGTCATATGGTAGTTCTATTTTTAGCTTTTTAAGGAACCTCCATACTGTTCTCCATAGTGGCTGTATCCATTTACATTCCCACCAACAGTGCAAGAGGGTTCCCTTTTCTCCACACCCTCTCCAGAAGTTATTGTTTGTAGATTTTTTGGTGATGGCCATTCTGACCGGTGTGAGATGATAAATCATTGTAGTTTTGATTTGCATTTCTCTAATGATTAGTGATGTTGAGCATTCTTTCATGTGTTTGTTGACAATCTGTATATCTTCTTTGGAGAAATGTCTGTTTAGGTCTTCTACCCATTTTTGGATTGGGTTGTTTGTTTTTTGATATTGAGCTGCATGAGCTGCTTGTAAATTTTGGAGATTAATCCTTTGTCAGTTGCTTCATTTGCAAATATTTTCTCCCATTCTGAGGGTTGTCTTTTGGTCTTGTTTATGGTGTCCTTTGCTGTGCAAAAGCTTTTAAGTTTCATTAGGTCCCATTTGTTTATTTTTGTTTTTATTTCCATTTCTCTAGGAGGTAGGTCAAAAAGGATGTTGCTGTGATTTGTCATAGAGTGTTCTGCCTATGCTTTCCTCTAAGAGTTTTATAGTCTCTGGCCTTACATTTAGGTCTTTAATCCATTTTGAGTTTAGTTTTGTGTATGGTCTTAGGGAGTATTCTAATTTCATTCTTTTACATGTAGCTGTCCAGTTTTCCCAGCACCAATTATTGAAGAGGCTGTCTTTTCTCCATTGCATATTCTTGCCTCCTTTATCAAAAATAAAGTGACCATATATGCGTGGGTTTATCTCTGGGCTTTCTATCCTGTTCCATTGATCTATATTTCTGTTTTTGTGCCAGTACCATACTCTCTTGATTACTGTAGCTTTGTAGTATAGTCTGAAGTCAGGGAGGCCGATTCCTCCAGCGCCATTTTTCTTTTTCAAGTTTGCTTTGGCTATTCGGGGTCTTTTGTGTTTCCATACAAATTGTGGAATTTTTTGTTCTAGTTCTGTGAAAAATGCCATTGGTACCTTGATAGGGATTGCATTGAACCTGTAGATTGCTTTGGGTAGTAGAGTCATTTTCACAGTGTTGATTCTTCCAATCCAAGAACATGGTATATCTCTCCATCTATTTGTATCGTATTTAATTTCTTTCATCAGTGTCTTATAATTTTCTGCATACAGGTCTTTTGTCTCCTTAGGTAGGTTTATTCCTAGGCATTTTATTCTTTTTCTTGCAATGGTAAATGGGAGTGTTTCCTTAATTTCTCTGTCAGATTTTCATCATTAGTGTATAGGAATGCAAGAGATTTCTGTGCATTAATTTTGTATCCTGCTACTTTACCAAATTCATTGATTAGCTGTAGTAGTTTTCTGGTAGCATCTTTAGGATTCTCTATGTATAGTATCATGTCATCTGCAAACAGTGACAGCTTTACTTCTTCTTTTCTGATTTGGATTCCTTTTATTTCTTTTCCTTCTCTGATTGCTGTGGCTAACACTTACAAAACTATATTGAATAATAGTGGTGAGAGTGGGCAACCTTGTCTTGTTCCTGATCTTAGTGGAAACGGTTTCAGTTTTTCACCATTGAGGATGATGTTGGCTGTGGGTTTGTCATATATGGCCCTCATTATGTTGAGGTAAGTTCCCTCTATGCTTACTTTCTGGAGGGTTTTTATCATAAATGGGTGTTGAATTTTGTCTAAAGCTTTCTCTGCATCTATTGAAATGCTCTAATGGTTTTTCTCCTTCAGTTTGATAATATGGTTTATCACATTGATTGATTTGCATATTTTGAAGAATCCTTGCATTACTGGGATAAACCCCACTTGATCATGGAGTATGATCCTTTTAATGTGCTCTTGGATTCTGTGTGCTAGTGTTTTGTTGAGGATTTTTGCATGTATGTTTATCAGTGATATTGGCCTGTAGTTTTCTTTCTTTGTGACATCTTTGTCTGGTTTTGGTATCAGGGTGATGGTGGCCTCATAGAATGAGTTTGGGAGTATTCCTCCCTCTGCTATATTTTGGAAGAGTTTGAGAAGGATAGGTGTTAGCTCTTAACTAAATGTTTGATAGAATTCACCTGTGAAGCCATCTGGTCCTGTGCTTTTGTTTGTTGGAAGATTTTTAATCACAGTTTGAATTTCAGTGCTTGTGATTGGTCTGTTTATATTTTCTATTTCTTCCTAGTTCAGTCTCGGAATGTTGTGTTTTTCTAAGAATGTGTCCATTTCTTCCAGGTTGTCCATTTTATTGGCATATAATTGCTTGTAGTAATCTCCCCTGATCATTTGTATTTCTGCAGGGTCAGTTGTTACTTCTCCTTTTACATTTCTAATTCTATTGATTTGAGTCTTCTCCCTTTTTTTCTTGATGAGTCTGGTTAATGGTTAATCAATTTTTTTAATCTTCTCAAAGAACCAACTTTTAGTTTTATTGATCTTTGCTATCATTTCCTTCATTTCTTTTTCATTTATTTCTGATCTGATCTTTATGATTTTTTTCCTTTGGCTAACTTTGGGGGTTTTTTTGTTCCTCTTTCTCTAATTGTTTTAGGTGTAAGGTTAGGTTGTTTATTTGAGATGTTTCCTGTTTCTTAAGGTAGGATTGTATTGCTATAAACTTCCCTCTTAGAATTGCTTTTGCTGCATTCCATAGGTTTGGGTCGCCGTGTTTTCATTGTATTTGTTTCTAGGTTTTTTTGATTTCCTCTTTGATTTCTTCAGTGATCTATTGGTTATTTAGTAGTGTATTGTTTAGCCTCCATGTGTTTGTATTTTTAACGGATTGTTTTCTGTAATTGATATCTAGTCTCATAACGTTGTGGTCAGAAAAGATACTTGATACGATTTCAATTTTCTTAAATTTACCTAGGTTTGCTTTGTGACCCAAGATATGATCTATCCTGGAGAATATTGCATGAGCACTTGAGAAGAAAGTGTATTCTGTTGTTTTTGGATGGAATGTCCTAAATATCAATTAAGTCCATCTTGTTTAATGTATCGTTTAAAGCTTGTGTTTCCTTATTTATTTTCATTTTAGATGATCTGTCCATTGGTGAAAGTGGGGTGTTAAAATCCCCTCCTATGATTGTGTTTCTGTCGATTTCCCCTTTTATGGCTGTTAGTATTTGCCTTATGTATTCAGGTGCTCCTATGTTGGGTGCATAAATATTTACAATTGTTATATCTTCTTCTTGGATCAATCCCTTGATCATTATGTAGTGTCCTTCTTTGTCTCTTGTAATAGTCTTTGTTTTAAAGTCTATTTTGTCTGATATGAGAATTGCTGCTCCAGCTTTCTTTTGATTTCCTTTTGCATGGAATATTTTTTTCCATCCCCTCACTTTCAGTCTTTATGTGTCCCTAGGTCTGAAGTTGGTCTCTTGTAGACAGCATATATATGGGCCTTGTTTTTGTATTCATTCAGCCAGTTTATTTCTTTTGGTTGGATCATTTAATCCATTTACTTTTAAGGTAATTATTAATATGTATGTTCCTATTACCATTTTCTTAATTGTTTTGGGTACATGTTATTGTAGGTCTTTTCCTTCTCTTGTGTTTCCTGCCTAGAGAAGTTCCTTTAGCATTTGTTGTAAAGCTGGTTTGGAGGTGCTGAATTCTCTTAGCTTTTGCTTGTCTGTAAAGGTTTTAATTTCACTGTCAAATCTGAATGAATCCCGTGCTAGGTAGAGTAATCTTGATTGTAGGTTTTTCCCTTTCATCACTTTACATATGTCCTGCCATTCCCTTCTGGCTTGTAGAGTTTCTGCTGAAAGATCAGCTGTTAACCTTATGGGAATTCCCTTGTATGTTATTTGTTGTTTTTCCCTTGCTGCTTTTAATATTTTTTCTTTGTATTTAACTTTTGATTGTTTGTGTCTTGGCGTGTGTCTCCTTGGATTTATCCTGTATGACACTCTCTGTGCTTCCTGGACTTGATTAATGATTTTCTTTCCCATATTAGGGAAGTTTTCAACTATAATCTCTTCAAATATTTTCTCAGTCCCTTTCTTTTTCTCTTCTTTTTCTGGGACCCCTATAATTCAAATGTTGGTGCATTTAATCTTGTCCCAGAGGTCTCTGAGACCATCCTCCATTCTTTTCATTCTGTTTTTCTTCATTCTGCTCTGCAGTAGTTATTTCCACTATTTTATCTTCCAGGTCACTTATCTGTTCTTCTGCCTCAGTTATTCTGCTATTGATTCCTTCTAGAGAATTTTTAATTTCATTTATTGCGTGTTGTTCATCATTGTTTGTTTGCTCTTTAGTTCTTCTAGGTCCTCGTTAAACGTTTATTGTATTTTCTCCATTCTATTTCCAAGATTTTGGATCATCTTTACTATCATTTTTCTGAATTCTTTTTCAGGTAGACTGCCTATTTCCTCTTCATTTGTTAGGTCTGGTGGGTTTTTACCTTGCTCCTTCATCTGCTGTGTGTTTCTCTGTCTTCTCATTTTGCTTCACTTACTGTGTTTGGGGTCTCCTTTTCACAGGCTGTAGGTTTGTAGTTCCCATTGTTTTTGGTGTCTGCCCCAAGTGGCTAAGGTTGGTTCAGTGGGTTGTGTAGGCTTCCTGGTGGAAGGGACTAGTGCCTGTGTTCTGGTGAATGAGGCTGGATCTTGTCTTTCTGGTGGGGAGGTCCATGTCTGGTGGTGTGTTTTGGGGTGTCTGTGAACTTATTATGATTTTAGGCAGCCTCTCTGCTAATAGGTGGGGTTGTTTTCCTGTCTTGCTGGTTTTTTGGCATAGGGTGTCTAGCACTATAGCTTGCTGGTCATTGAGTGGAGCTGGGTCTTGGTGTTGAGATGGAAATCTCTGGAGATTTTCACCATTTGATATTATGTGGAGCTGGGAGGTCTCTGGTGGACCAATGTCTTGAACTTGGCTCTCCCATCTCAGAGGCACAGCCCTGATGCCTGGCCGGAGCACCAAGAGCATGTTATCCACATGGTTCAGAATAAAAGGGAGAAAAAAAGAAAGAAAGAAAGAAAAAAAAAAAGATAAAATAAAATAAAATGAAATAAAATAAAATAAAGTTATTAAAATAAAAAAATAAAAATAATAATTTAAAAAAATTTACAAAATAATAAAATGAAAAAAAAGAAAGAAAGAAGAGAGCAACCAAACCAAAAAACAAATCCACCAATGATAACAAGCACTAAAAACTATACTAAAAAAAAAAAAAAAAAGATCCAGACAGACAGAACCCTAGGAGAAATGGTAAAATCAAAGCCATACAGGCAAAATCACACACAGAAGCATACACATACAGACTCACAAAAAGAGAAAAAGGGGAAAAAAAAGATATATCGTTGCTCCCAATGTCCACCTCCTCAATTTGGGATGATTCGTTGTCTATTCAGGTATTCCACAGATGCAGGTACATCAAGTTGATTGTGGAGATGTAATCTGCTGCTCCTGAGGCTGCATGGAGAAATTTTCCTTTCTTTTCTTCGTTCACACAGCTCCTGGGGCTCAGCTTTGGATTTGGCCCCACCTTTGCATGTAGGTCGCCTGAGGACGTCTGTTCCCCACCCAGACAGGATAGGATTGAAGGAACAGCTGATTAGGGGACTCTGGCTCACTCAGGCCGGGGGGAGGGAGGGGTACAGATGCGGGGTGAGCCTGCGGCAGAGGGTGGTGTGATGTTGCACCAGCCTGAGGCGCACCATGTGTTCTCCTGGGGAAGTTGTCCCTGGATCACGGGACCCTGGCAGTGGTGGGCTGCACAGGCTCCCAGGAGGGGAGGTGTGGATAGTGACCTGTGCTCGCACACAGGCTTCTTGGTGGCGGCAGCAGCAGCCTTAGCGTCTCATGCCCGTCTCTGGGGTCCACGCTGATAGCCTCGGCTCATGCCTGTCTCTGGAGCTCCTTTAAGCGGTCCTCTTAATCCCCTCTCCTCGTGCACCACGAAACAAAGAAGCAAGAAAAAGTCTCTTGCCTCTTTGGCAGCTCCAGACCTTTTCCCGGACTCCCTCCCGGCTAGCTGTGGCGCACTAGCCCCCTTCAGGCTGTGTTCACGCCGCCAACCCCAGTCCTCTCCCTGCGATCCGACTGAAGCCCAAGCCTCAGCTCCCAGCCCCACCCGCCCTGGCGGGTGAGCAGACAAGCCTCTCGGGCTGGTGAGTGCTGGTCAGCACCGATCCTCCGTGCGGGAATCTCTCTGCTTTGCCCTCCGCACCCCTGTTGCTGCATCCTCCTCCATGGCTCCGAAACTTCCCCCTCCACCACCCACAGTCTCTGCCCGCAAAGGGCCTTCCTAGTGTGTGGAAACCTTTCCTCCTTCACAGCTCCTTCCCACTGGTGCAGGTCCCATCCCTATTCTTTGCCTCTGTTTTTTCTTTTTTCTTTTGCCCTACTCAGGTACATGGGGAGTTTCTTGCCTTTTGGAGGTCTGAGGTCTTCTGCCAGCGTTCAGTAGGTGTTCTGTAGGGGTTTTTCCACATGTAGATGTATTTCTGATATATTTGTGGGGAGGAAGGTGATCTCCACGTCTTACTCTTCCACCATCTTGAGGCTTCCCTGATCTTATTACTTTTGAAATTGATAGTTTCATCAAGTTATTTGTTAGATTATTTGACACTTTTTACCTAATTTTTCCTATAACAAACTAATATTTTAAAATAGTCTGGTTAAGAAGATATCTTGAACATAGTCTGATCCAAAACTAAATTGTATTTAAATTTATTTATTATTCAATTTTACTTCCTATTAATACCTTTGAGAGTGGGAAACTATTTGGACAAATATGGAAAGTTCTAAAGTTGCCCATGTTTATCCTAAAAACAGGGTCAAGGGTCCAGGTATTTTCTTGTAGGTAACAAAGAGCATTTATATGATTCTGCATTTTTCCAGTGAATTATAGGCAGAATAATGGCCCCTAGAGATGTCCACAACCTACTTCTAGGAACCTATGAATATGTTAGCTTACATGGCAAAAAGGACTTTTCAGATGTGATTAAGTTAAGGATACTGAGATGAGGAGGAGTATCCTGGGTTACCCAGGTGAGCTGCGTAGTCATATGAGTCTTTAAAACTCAGAGAACTTTTCCTGACTGTGGTCAGAAAAGAACAAAACCTTGCCAACACCTTGGAGTTAGTCCACTGAGACCAGTGTCAAACTTCTAACCTAGAGAAACACAAGATAATAAATTTGTGCTGTTATAAGCCACAAAGTTCATGGTGATTTGTTATAGCAGCAACAGAAAGCTAATACACAATGTCATTTGCTTTTTAAATGATCGTCTCATTTGAAGGAAGAAACAACCAAAATGGTGAATTTTAAGATTGTTAAATGAGAAGCAGTTTCCCTCCTCATATTCAAATGCAGGGTGTGTCTAGAACAGCCTAAACTCTTGTCCACTGTATTCTACTATCCTGAGAAGATGATATTTATCTTGTAGATGAAGGAACAGAAGCTCAGAGAGATTGAATACATTCATATGATTATCCAAATAATCAGAATGTTCCCAACAATAAAATCCATTTTTTCCCCCAACACATTGCCTCAAAGCCTTTCCAACATTCCCTTGTCCATATACGCTTATGAATTCTGAATAAGATTGCAAGTGGAATGATTCTGCACAATTTCCTTTTGGCTGCCTGATTTCCTTTTGGCCTTCTGCACTTAGGAAGTGGGTGCATTTGCATGGTGATCTTAACACAAGAAGGAACAAACTGATATACATATAGTCTAATCATAGTAGCCTGCTGAAGTCAAAACAAAATTGTCTGACCTCTGAGAGGTGCAGTATCTCACTGAAGAAAAGAGCAAAACCAATGGTTTTCTTTTTTTTAAAAAATGCATATATTGGCCATGTTGAAAGATGATAAACAGAGCCCACTTTTGAGTTTCCTGTCCTTTCAATTTTTTGCTGGTGGGGGAGGGGCAATAATCGGGGCATCAGGTGTAGATTGCTCATTAAACTAATTAACAGTCCTTTGGGAGCTTTAATAGCCTCCGTTCTTTGTCCAGTTACTGGCAGGAAACTGGGTGACCAGGTGGTTTTCTGGTGCTATAACATTGCCAAGGGCTGCTAGAGATTGGAAAAGGGCTTTAACTTCTCTCTTCTAGATCTTCAACCGCTTAACCCAGGTTTTTCTCTCATTTCCACCCTCTTCACATGGCTATGTTTGATAATGGAGAATCTAGTGAAAGGCAGCATGTCCTTACTACCTCTTGAGCTCCAAGGTTCAAATTCAGTAAGTTAATAATGCAACCTGGCTATCTTACTCTTGCAGTTCATTTTTATGAAAATATAACTTCCTTACTTAGGAGATGCTTGAGGAACTGCAGTGATCAACCCAGAGTCCATCTCTTTTTGTTGTGTTGCTTACTGCATGTTATCCTTGGTGGAAGTGGCTTGTATTTCATTACACAGAGCACTGCCGGGCTGTTTATTTCCTGTATCTACAGAACATAGAAACAGTTCAATGAAAAGAGTAGTTGGGAGGGAGGCCATTTGATGGTAAGGAAATAGGAATATTTGTTTGCTTGGGCTATGAGGCGAGTTCAAAGATGGAGAGTTTTGTTTTCTGAAACCATGGTGAGCAGTTCCAGTTTCATGTCAAACATCAGGGTTTCATGCAGGATGTAAACATTTCCTGCTGGCCAAGTCTGTTTCTATAATGGTAACCCCTTAGGTCCTGTGCTACTTGCACTGTAATTGTGCCAAGAGTTCCTGCATTCAACAGGGGAGGTTAAAAGTCAGTCTGGTTTCACAGCTGTTTTTGGTAAGAATTGGCTTTCCAGCAGCTCTAAAAACATGCAGTTACAATCCTCAGACAAACATTAATCAGTGGCCATCATCTCCCAGGGACACTGTGGAGTTGTCTGGAATGAAACTGGAAATCTGCCTCTCTGTGGACATATGGAATGATGGTGGATAGGGGTGGGTAGGGCATTCATATTAAGTAAGGTCATTGTAGAATTTCATTCATAAATTGTTCAGGCGCAGATTAAGGTGAAAATGAACAGAAACTGAACATTTAAACAGTGGATATAATTTCCCCTTTGACTTACCGCAGGTTTAGAAATGGTTTATCTTCCTTTTTGATTAATCTCAGTTTGGCACCAATTCCCATCACTGTAGCTTTCCTTTTCTCTTTTCTCCAGTCTCTCTTTGAAGTAGTTATTGATTTATAAACAAATAGTTAAATGCAAGGAAGAGGGAGAGAATTTGATTGAAAGCAATCCTGTGGTGAGAAGAAGAATTATTTTGAGATGGAGAGAAACCCCCTCTGATGGATCTGTTTAGTAGGTTTGGGTTTTCAAACTTCCGGTATTCTTTAATTGGGGGCTCCCTGTATTTCCTTATAGTTTTTGTAACTTGTGCCATAGCAGATATTATGAGCTGTCTTTGATGAACCCATTTTAGAGCTTGCCCTGTGATCTCGGTCACAAATTTGACAACGAGGATTTTGTTCTTTCCTTTGCTAAAGGTAGCCTGAATCGGCAGAACAAACGTAAGAGATTTTGAAAGTCCTTGAAAGGGAAGATACCTCGTGGGCTTTTCTGACAATAAGGTGTGCTGCGCATATCTCTTGTCAGGAGGTAGAGGAAAGCTTAAAAGGAGGGTAGGGTACAGACTTCACAAATATTTTAGAGATACCATGACATGCGAAGGACAGCCAAATCTGTAATTTTTTTAAAAACCTTAATGGAAAGCACAACATAAGTGGTGAAAGCTGCATTTTTTCAGGGTGAATTATCCAAGTGCCTTGTTTTTTCTGGGAGAACATAAATGAGAAGATGTGTGTGCCAAGGGCCTTTTAGGAGAAGTGAGTCAGCTTCAATGTACTCTCCCATACGATCCTCACCCAAAAATGAATGAGGAAAAAAGGATGTAGTTGTGTTCACACAGATGAAGGTTTTTAAGTTTTTAACAAGAGATGATAAGATTAAAAGATTTCATGAAAGTAATATTTTTCAGATTGCCCGTAGTTCAACAAAACACTCTGAAGTCCGATATGTTACAGTCCTTGATGAGCACTTATGAAGATGTATCTTCCCTGGGTCTAAAACATATACTGTTCTTGTTTGTAAACAGCATTTCACATTCATGGCAAAAAAATTAAGACCTTTGTGTATATATATAAGCGTATCATCTGATGATATAAGTCCCTACTCACATGTGGCTACTGAACATTTGAAGTGGGGCTAATCTTGACTGAGATACGCTGTAAATGTGAAATACACGTAGGATTTCAAATCACAAAAAATGTACAAATATCTCAATAATACTTTTATATTGATTACATGTTGAAATGATAATCATTTGGATATATTGGGTTAAATACAAATATTGTTAAAATGAATTTGTTTCACTTTTTAACATGGCTATTAGAAAATTTCAAATTACAATTTAATTTAAAATTACACAGATAGCTCACATTATCTTTCTACTGAACAGCACTGATCTAGGGGCCAGCCTTGGATATTCATATCTCTACCACTTCAGGCATTGGAGCAGCTTTTAAAAATAAGGGAACAAAAGAGTTTTCAGCCATAGGGGTGAAATAGGGATGAATAGACTTTAACTTGGATATATGCAGAAGAGAGTCAAGACAGAAGAAATGGGGCATTGGAGTCAGGGAATCCGAAAGATTGGAGGAATCGGGGGACGAGGGTAAGAGGATGAAACATGAGTATAGAATAACAAGAATACCAAAGGACACATACACACACACACACACACACACACACGCGCACGCACGCACAAAGCTGCCATACTCATGCTTTGACACCCTGGTCTTCGAGATTCTTTTACTTGATTTCCAAGCAAATTCAGCAAGTCAATGACTTTGCGCCTTTGCTCATGAAATTTCTTTCTGCAACTTTGAGTGGACTCACTTTAACAGTACAGGTTGTTATTATGAAATACATTTCCAGTTTTGTATGTCTACTAAAGTGGCCATTGCCTGTATTTTTATTATTCTTTTCCATTGGCTTCTTCCATGTGCTGTGTGTCAGCCAAAAATCTAAGTCTGAAACATCAAAGTGATTTGACAAATCTATAGGCTCATATCTTATCTCGGTCTGAACCTTAAAAGTTATATGGAAGAAATATAATAAAAACTGATTCTACAAAGATACCCAAAGCCCTCACCCATCCTTACACGGTCAGGATAATAAAAAGATATATACTGCCCAAAAATAAATTTCCACAGCTCCTTGGCCTTGGGTGAATGAAAAACTATAGTTTTTAGTTTTATGGATCTCCTAGCCTTCACTAAGCACCCAATGTTGAGGAAATTAAACAATTAATCTTTCTTTTAATTGTACAGGAATGTCAGTGAAGTAAACACAACTCATTCCACTCATGCTCAATGAAAGTTATCTACTGTGAAGGATTAGCTGCCACGTTCAACTATAATGAAGTTCTTGTTTTCCAATAAAGAGGTTAATTGGCTTCAGAAAAAATACATGTACAGAACACATAGGCCTAATATTGGTTTTGCAAAGGCCCTGTGCAAGGAAAGTTAATGTTTCCTGTTTATTAGCTGTTTTACAACAATCTGCCCTTGACCAATAATTATGCTTACATAGCTGATGCTAATATTGTCAGCCCAACAGCTACTTAATGTGTCCTCTACACCTGCGTGCAATTGAGTTTGTCATCATTCCACACCATCCGCAGGGCTTGCTCTTTGGGTGTTATTTCCTGCATCGGAATAGACTGTAGTGCCTTAGGTGGTGGAAATTCCACCGTCCAAAAATGGGGTGCCTTTCCAAGACTTATTTTTTTAAAATTCTAAATGTAACCATCTGTTCAGCAGATGTAACTATGTGGTTAACAATTAGAATAACAAAAGTAAAGGACACTTTCTAGACCCCAAAGACTTTTCCAAGGAAATTCAGCCAGGTGTCCCACACCTATCCACTGGGGAGGTGCTTCTGGAGTTTTAATAGCATACAAATCACTGGGAGTGGGAGGTCTTGTTGAATTGCAGAGTCTGACTAGGTAAGTCTGGGGAGGGGCCTGGTAATCTGCATTTCCAACTAGCCCCCTTTCCCCCCCCCCCCAAGTGATGCTGATGATGTTGGTTCATGGAGCAAAGTTTGAGCAGCAAGACACTGGGCTCCTTCAGACCTCAGTCACCACGCTAATTACTGACTGATATTTACTAAAATAGAGGCAAGTTATTACTTTTGGATAGCAACCAGGCCTTCTATTTCCATTGAAAAGGCTCATAAAGTTTGGGTACAGTGTGGCTCTCAGCATAGAAATCTCCTGATAAATTTCATGAAGGAATTTTGACCACGAGATGACCATGACTGAGACCAGTTTTGTCACTGAAGACACAAAGTCACATAGAGTAGTGTTTTTAAAACAAGACAACAGGCCCCAAATGGAGTTGCTTATGCTAAGCCCCACGTCACCAAATCAAAACTTACCTTAATTATGGCTTCAGATCTCCCAGGTGTGGAATCTTAAACCTATCTGATAGATTCCTGCCACCCCCTAAAAAAAGTAACCTTGTAATAACCAACCCACTTTTTGGCTTGGTATAACTTCCTTGTTCCTGCTCCCTTCTGCCTATAAAATTTCTCATTTTGTACAGCTCCTCAGGGCTCCTTTTTATCTGCTAGTTTGGATGCTGCCTATTCAAATCGACTTTTGTTTAAATAAAACCTCGAATTTTTAAAATATGCCTCAGTTTATCTTTTAATAGCACTATGCACTGAAATAGAAGTTTGAGGAAAATGATTTAAAAAAATATGGCAATGAGAATTCCCAACTGGGGACAATTAGATCCGTTAACTCCTTAATTTCCTACCTGTCACCTTATTTTCAATTCTCTCACTCTCGCAGAGAATATTTATTTCAGTTTGCTCAGCACACCTCCTTCTGAGGGCACGCTAACTGGGTTTCAAATAGCTCTTTAAAAACCATCCCATGTCATAAATAGGACACACAAAGCTCATTGACGGTGAAAAACAAGAGTCAGGAACAGCAATCATCTCTGAGACTTCGAACGTTTTTAGGTAGAAGTACTCCCCCTTGTTAAATGTTTTTGATGGCTATGGGAAATATTCATATTAGTTCCTTAAAAAAATGATGACCAGGATAAAGAGGCTATGTAAAAATAGACTGAAGGACAATCACCAGGCCGATTCTATTTCACCATGCAAGTTTTCAGCGACAGCTCTAAACTAGCAACTTTTCAATTAAATCCAATCTGTCACGGTGGGGAAAACAGCGCGGGGACAGGCCCTGCAAAGAGATTTGGCTGTGAGTGGCCACGTTAGCACTTTTAACTGAAAATAAGCTATATTTGTTTAAACCATTACTTAAATAGCGCTGCATATTTTTCTTCCTTGGTAAGCATTTATGCCATTAATTTCTACAGCATACAATTCGGCAGAGCAAGCTCCGTGTTGGAATCTCCATTTTTCAGTTTTTCTCGTGTCTCTAAGTTTGGCTTGGTAGGAGTAAAGCAGAGTGATAAAATCATCTTTTCTTCCTGTCTTTCTCTCTCTATCACATTGGGAGAAATTTTTGTCCTTGAAAATGTCAAGTGTCCAAATCATCTCTGAGCCCAGTTCATGGTCAGCGCTTGAAGGAAACAGTTTGAGAAGGCAGGAGCCTCTTAAACCATCTGACCACAAATCTATTGCGATATAAAGAGACGGGAAAGAATGCATCCCTCCCTGCTTCAAACTCCAGTGACACAATGCCATTATTGTGGTATAAAGTACCTTCTTTTCAAGGTTGTTCTTAAGAGCTGTGGAATTGTACATTTCAAGAGACTTTGCATTATTAACAAGGTTTATATTCTAAAAAAACACAGAGGTCATAAATTAATTGCATCAATATTCCCTGGAACTAGACATTAGCTGTGTTTGGTTAGAGACATTCTTACTTATCCTGTTCTAATAAACAGGGCCTCTCTCTCTTCATCAGATTTCAGCAGTTTGGATCGGCTCTATCCTTAGTTCAGTAGCACAATTCCGGAACCCAGCCAGGGGCATGTCAGCCATCTCACCTTCTTCTTCACCCCCCTCCTCTTCTCTGTCTCCTCTCTTTGCTCTTTCTCTCTTGTGTCGCGATTTAATTGGGAAAGCTTGAACTTTTCTGGTAAATAAGGTTACAGGCAATCCTAAGCTTGCAGGTAGAGCCTGACTTGCTTTCACTGTCCTCCTTTACTCACTGTAATACAATCAACCTCAGGAAGGTTGGGGGGCCCACCTACCAATATTTTATTGAGGGCAGCTGCCCCACATTCCTTCAACTGCTGGATGTCCCTTGACTTAATTCAGAAGTGCATCAGAGGCTAGCTTTCCCTCCATTGATGGATTTTCAGTTTCAGGAAAGTTTTTTTTTTTTTAATAAATTTATTTATTTATTTATTTAGTTTTGGCTGTTTTGGGTCTTCGTTTCTGTGCGAGGGATTTCTCTAGTTGCGGCAAGCGGGGGCTACTCTTCATCGCTGTGCGCAGGCCTCTCACTATCGCGGCCTCTCTTGTTGCGGAGCACAGGCTCCAGACGCGCAGGCTCAGTAGCTGTGGCTCACGGGCCTAGTTGCTCCGCGGCATGTGGGATCTTCCCAGACCAGGGCTCGAACCCGTGTGCCCTGCATTAGCAGGCAGATTCTCAACCACTGCGCCACCAGGGAAGCCCTCAGGAAAGTTTTTAAGTCAACAAGTTTTTCTTGTTGTTCAAGTGCTGGTTATAGAGTGTGTATCTGTTGAAAGTTTAAAAGTCCTTTATGGGGCTCTCAGTGTGTGCTCTCAATCACTTGTGCGCGGGCAATGATCGGAATTTTTATAAATAAAATAGTAACCGGCTAGCCCATGTGGCTGAACACTGCTCAATGGGACACACTTGTAAGTTAAGCACACGAGTAACACAGAGGAAAAGGAGAGAGAACTCTGTGTTGGTGGTGCTGACTTTCATTAGAAAACAAACTGGTCACCTTACCAAGGCTAACCTGAGCTCTACTATAAACACACAAAACAAGGAAAGCACATGCTTTGGGGGCATACGTCATGACACCATAAGGTCTAGTTCAGGAAACTAACATAACAGTGGGTAATGCTAAATGCTACTGAGGAACTTGCAATATTTTGCACATATGGACTGAGTATGCGGTAGCATATATAAATATTTAATTTGTTAATTGTAGTTAATTATCAGATTGCACATGAACAGACAGAATGACATATGAGAAGTTCCAAGAACACTGTGTAACAGTACATACAGCTGAGATATAGTTTTCTCACAGTTGGCAGGCGTTTGAGCTCAGTGAACACAACTTTTTCTTTATTCTTTAATTAAGATTAAAATGCTTAAAAATCACCGAATCGAGAACATCATGATAATGTCGTGTTCGAGGACCAAGGCCAAATGGTAAGTCAGAAACTAGACCTGAAGAGCCATCCGTCTTACAATTTGCTTGATGTTTTTGGGAATCCGTTGAGAGTTCAACATCTGACTTGTCCCCAAGTTAGGTATCCAATACCTCTCTTTTTCATTTTGGAACTTAATTGATGAGCTAGTTAGAAAGGTGAAAAAAACAGAAAGCAAAATAGTAATTTAAAACATTACAAAATCTCTGAAAATCGAACTCTCAAGTTAACTGTATATAATTTTCAAAGCAGAAATGAAAGCATTCAGTAATACTTAAAACCGGAAGGGTAGATCATAAAAATAATTGAATACATTTCCTTTTTATGAGGATTTATACATAAATCTGATATAGATAAAGTGCCTTTCCAAGATCATAAGTCTAGTTTGTCACAGCCAAGACTAGAATTCTTACTTCCTAGATCTTTAGTTTTTCCAGTTTGTTATGCTGTCCTTATCATTAATAGACCTTTTTAGTTAGTCTCTAAAATATGATCTGGGAGGCAGAGTGGTTTAGTAAGATGAATACGGGTTTTTGAATCAGTGATATGTGAGTTCAAATCCTGGCTCAGTCTCATTTTTTCCATTTAGAAAATAGGTATAATTACACCTCATTTCCAGACATGGTTTAAGGATTAGCAATAAAATGTAGACAGTTCTACAAACCTTGAGATGTTCAGAAAATAGTAGCTGTTATTGCTATTTCTGTATCCTCAAGGCCTGGGTACTTAGTAAATACTCAACAAATATTTGTGAACATATGAACAAATAGAGGAATAAAGGACTAAGTGACAGAGCACATAAGAATGAATAAGTGAATGAATGACAATAAAAATTGTCACTAAAAGATAAATGAAGAAACCTGTGAATATTTTCTTTGGCTTCTTTCAATCTATTAGGAATGCTTTGTTTCCTCTTTGATTTCACTCATTCATCAAGTTTGTTCTCTTGGCCTCCATAGTACTTGAAAACGTGACCCAGAAAATTGAAAAGCAAAATGCACAAAATCACTCAAAAATGTATATCAGCTCAGTGCAGCCTAAATTGGAAAATCTAATTGAACACCTATTCAAACAGAGTTTTGTAAACGTTGCCTGTACTCACCAGCCAATCTCAAGCAGAAAACCTCTCCTAGGAACAGGCCAGTTTAATTAAATTTACTAAGTAGTGGAGGACAACATGGCCTTGTGCCTAGGTATTCCTTTTTATTTTTTTTTAATTAATGTACGCAAAATTACCCTCATACCATTTCAACAACCTGCTTAATCAGACTGCCTGTAAAAGTTGGGAGTCTCCAATATTAACCTTGCTAAAGTGCCCTTAAGACAGGAGGAACAAAGAGAGCAAGGAGAGGTCAACAGTTCCCTGTGGAAATGCTAAAAGAAACACTATCCCTTCTGTTCCAAAGAAGCTGAACTTTTACTATGGAGAGGTCAGGATGAGGCAGCTGAGTGATCATAAACAATCGCTCTGCCGAGCTCTTCAGCCTATATAATTCTTTAGCAAATAAAGCATGTGGAGGACCTTGTGTGTGAGGGATTTTTTACTTTAAAACAGCCTGGAGATGGAAAATATGTTAGATGTCCTCCTCTCTAATACTCTTTCAGCACTCTAATTTTTTTTTAGAAAAGCAAAGACATTACAGGCAGGTTGAAATGCAATAGAATAATCTGTACAGAAATTTGTATAAGAGATTTAAAAAATATTAATGCTTTTCTGTTATAGAAGAAATTCTTGCACATTAAAAAAAAAAACGGGAATGAGTAGAACAAATATAAAGCAACAGGGAAAAATTCCATACTTTAGTACATCAACACAAAGCTAGTCTTGGTGGGGTTTTTTTGTTGGCTTTTTGAAGAAAATTAATATTATTGAGGCATAATTTGCATACAAGAAAATGTACCTTTTTAAGTGTACAGTTCAGTGGGTTTTGAGAAACATATACACCAAAGCAACCACCACCAAGGAAAAGGGTTTCTTGGAACTCAAGTCTACACTCCCATCTTTGGCCCTAGTCAATCACCAATATGCTCTCCATCATTATAAATTGGCTTCCATTTTGTAGAATTTAACAAAATAGAATCATTTTCCTTTATGCATACTTCTTTTACTTTTATAATGTTTTTTATATTCACTTATATTGTGACATGTATCAAAGATTTGTTCCTTTTTGATTCTGAGAAGTGTTTCAATGTATGGATATACTATAGTGTGTTTATCGATTCATCTCTTGATAGATTTTTGGTTTTTAGTTTCTTACTATTATGAACACAGTTATTATGAACATTTATCACAAGGCTTTATGTAGACAAATGTTTTCATTTCTCCTGGACAAATACCTAGGAGTGGAACTGCAGAGTTTATGATAATGGATGCTTAACCTTATTAAAAAAAGAAAAAAAAGAAAAAAAGAAAACTGCCAAATTGTTTACCAAAGTGATTGTAAAATTTTACTTTTCCTATAACAATGATAAAAGTTTCAGTTGCCCCATATCCTTGGCAACGTTTGGCACTGTCTATTATTTCAATTTTAGCTATTCTATTAGACGTGTAATGGTATTTTATTGTTGCTTTTAATTTGCATTTCCCTCATGACTAATGGTGATGAGCATCTTTTCATATGCTTATAGGCCATTTATACATTTTCTTTTGTGAGTTTTCAGTTCAAATCTTCTGCTTATTTTAAAAATTGTCTTATTGAGTTCTAAGAGTTCTTAACATATTCTGGACATAAATTATTTGTCAGAATAAGTATTGTTAATATTTTCTTCCAGTCTGTCACTTAACTTTTAATTTCTAAATGGTGTCTTTCAAAGACCAAAAGTTTTCAATTTTGATGAAATCTAATTCATCATTTTTTTCTTTTACGACTCATGTTCTTTGTGCTGGAAAAATTTTTGCTTACCTAGTGATATAAAGATATTACCCTGTGTTCATTCTAGAAGTTTTGGCAAAAACTCTAAGCAACACTTTAGAGCTTAAAACACTCTTAAAATTTGATATGTTTTCTTTTCATTTATATTCAACTTATTTTTTGTAGTACACTCTTGATTTCTTCTTTGACTAATACCTTATGTAACAGTGAGTTTTTAGGCCTCCAAATAATTGGGAATTTTCCATATATCTTCTTTCTTTAGATTTCTAGTTTAATTTTGTTGTAGCTGGAAAATACACTCTATATGATACTCTATATGGTATCAGACATTTAAAATAGTAAGACATTTTATGTTCCTGTATAGGATCTGTCTTGGTGAATGTTATCCTAGAAGGAAGAGACTAAGAGAAATAGAGAAATCTCATTATTTCTTTGTTTAACCTTCCAGTATGTATACTTGTTTCAATCTGAAATATTAATTCTCAAATAACAGAGCATAACATTAAAATTTCTTCAGGAACAGCCTTAATAATTCTAGGAATGAGAAATTGATCAGTAAATTGCATAACATAAATATTTGGAAATTTATCACATCATAATTCCAAGAAATCAACAAAATTAACTTTGTCATGTCTAATTTCATATTCAAATTTATTGACTATTTTTCTGTAGGGTATATACTTTCATTGTCACATCTTTTACTAATGATATTAGTTTGCCAAGTCACTTATCTTACACAGAACTCTTTCAAAAAAGTTCTCTGAACCTTTGGCAGAAAATTTATACACATAAGCCCAAAAGGAAGCTAATCTAATCAGAATAGTTGGGAGTTGGCCAAATAAATATGTCTATTTCATATAATCTGCACTAAGATTCTTTCCACGTCAAGAAAAAATTTGAGGAAAATCAATCACGTAACTGAAAATTTCTACCTCACCAAAATAACCTAAAAGCAACAACAATCTGAGGTTGAGAGAGTGTTCTATTAGTTTGCCAAAAGCTTCAATGATAAAATAGGAAGACAACAGGAAATGATGTGTAGTAAACAGAAGGATGCCTTTTCTCGAGCAGATTGTAGTCCTCAGTGAACTCTAGAGTGAACAACCAAACAACGTGCTAACCAAAAACTGGAGGTGACCACCATGCGAAGTTGGATGAGCAGAGAAAAGAGCTTGGGTGCCATGTTGAGAGAAGACCAACCTTTGTTTGGGCCTGGGCAGCCACCATACGTGATTTGTTATTCCAATGAATTAATCAATGATTCCTCTTAAACCTATTGGCAGATTTTTTTTCCTTTTGCATATTCCTTTGGAATGCTCTACTGATGTCATGCAATTATATCTGTTAGGAGTCAGCTATATTAAAAATCTTGTGTGGCAAGAGAGAAATGAGAAAAGACTTTGCTTTACTTTAAAATTCAAATTAACTTTTTCAAACCACAGCTGGAATAGATTATTTTTGACCTTTCTTTAAATCGTAATTTATATCTTTGCAAATTACCACCATCAAAGTTGTCAGGACAGCAAGAAAAATGTTTCTGTTTCACAAAGTGGAGGGCATGATGCCATAAAGATGGTTTGCAATGAATTTGGCTTTCTCTGCTTATAGTTTTTCGAAATCTTTGGGCTGATCCCAATTATGTTCAGCTGGTAAATTTGCCTTGGTTTTATCTCTTTTACTCTTTTCTTGCCTAACTCCCTATAAATTCTCATTTTTTTCCTGTGGCCAATCTGCTTATTACATAAATGCCTGTAAGCCAATAGTCTACATGGGTTTTAAGGCTACCACTTTTCCAGGCACCATGTTCTTTTAACCCTCGTAATAACATCAGCAATCTCCTATAACTGATGAGAAAACTCTTAGATAAATTACATTATGTACACTGTCACCCAAATATTAAAGGAAAAAATCATGTCTTGGACCCAGAGCTATTTGATTCCAGTCTGTTAAAAGCAAGATGTGGGCTTCCCTGGTGGCTCAGTGGTTGAGAATCTGCCTACTAATGCAGGGGACACGGGTTCGAGCCCTGGTCTGGGAAGATCCCACGTGCCGCGGAGCAACTAGGCCCGTGAGCCACAACTACTGAGCCTGCGCATCTGGAGCCTGTGCTCCGCAACAAGAGAGGCCACGACAGTGAGGCCCACGCACCGCGATGAAGAGTGGTCCCCACTTGCCACAACTAGAGAAAGCCCTCGCACAGAAACGAAGACCCAACACAGCCAAAAATAAATAAAAATAAATTTTAAAAAAAAGCAAGATGTGACTAGTTCAGTCTTTCGTTCACTCATTTCTTTATTCATTCATTCACACTGAGCACCTGTTACATGCCAGCATTACTCAAGATATTCAAGGTATTTAAGGGCATATAAAGATGAATTAGAAAGCAGGCCTTTCCATCAAGGAGTTCACCATCTTTAATTAATTAAATTTTAAAAAATGTTACGTCAGCCTTGTTCATGTGATGAAATCACCTCCTCCTAGTGTTTAATATCCCTGAGTATATTTGTCTAAAATTGTGCTTTTAGCTTACCTTTGCAAATGAGAATACTTTTTAAAGCTAATTCTGTAGGTGGATAGTTACTATAGGAATGATTTCACATAAATTTTATCTTATCATACCCAGTTAAGCTAATAATTAGGTGGATTAGACAGATATTCAGAGACATTTCTCTAAAAAATTGACAAAAGAAATATGGGAAGTCAAGTAAGTAGTGGTTACAGTGTTTTTTAATCCACCAATCAAATGGCCTGGAGTTGAAGTCCTGAATTGCTGTGTGGAAGCATGGGGGGAGTGCAGCACAAGAATCCAGGTGAGAAGACAGAAGCAAAAATGAACGTAAGATGAATGAACATTTAGTGTCCTTTGTATGGAAGAACTATATACAAAGTCTTTATATCAATAAGATGTTGAAAAACTCAGAATACTCTGACCCATCAAAGTCTTTCATCTGGATTTAGGCTCCCAAGCAAGTCAAAGCTTATCAAAGTCTTTTGTACCTTCCATATTACTCATCACAATAACTTGCATTCTAGGTCCTAAGAATTGGGAAAGTCGATTGAAAAAAGAGTTAAGAAAGAGAAGAAAGTTTCTTCTATCTCTTCTGAATGCAGACTTTGCATTTTACTCCTTGTTTTCTAAGTTGTTCTTTATTCCTTTAAGTTTTTAAAATGGATTTCTCTAATCATATCCTAAAAGAACCCAAAGTAAGATGTCCATGATTAATTAAGCACAATTATGAAATAGAGTATTTAGGTGTAGAGACCTCTCTCTCACTTAATAACCTGACCTCAATTCACAGACAAAACATAATGCATTTTTAGGTAGGGGGTTGGCTTAGCAAAATGCCTGCCTTCAAATTTCAAGTCTCCTAGTATATATGCACTCATATAAAAGGTATGAATCCCACTGTCCTGGTTGAAAATATCGTCCCATTTGATTCACTTGCCATATTTTAGTCCCCTGAATGAAGTCTCTTATATAATGAAAATTTAGAACAGATTGCTTTTTGTATTTTAGCAAAAGACCTTTTCAGTTTAAACTTTTCATGAATTGAGCAGCCTTCACCTAGCAATCACAATCTGCCTTTTGGGGAAAGAGTTCCATTTGCCCACTGTTTTACAGCGATGCTACTACCTACTTCCTTTCTGACTTGTTTTCCTTGGATACCATTGACGGTGGTTGAGAAAATCTACAGTGGAATAATCTGATGATTGTGGTGTGGCTGAGGCCTGCCATGTAGAAGTCATTACACACATAGATGGTTCAGCTGCCCTTTTACATTTTCTGGAGGAACTAGGTTGGAAAAAAAATGAAGGAAGAAAGCATGAATTATTTTTTAGATTTGGTCTTTTTAAAATTGGCTTTGTGTGTGTTGGCGATGACAGACAGGAAAAGACTAGTCCAGGAAGAACTGTTGTTTCTGTGATTAAAAAGAAGCAGAATCAAAATAGAAGAGCTATTGTTCAGGCTGGGTTTGAATTACAGTCCATCTTTAATTGTCAGCTTTTCTTCCTAGTTATTTTAATGTTTTATTAATCCTGTTCCTCAAAATATCTTCTTCCCTTTACAACCACAGAAAGAATAAATTGTGACAATGTGTTTTCTTTTGTGCTTAGTAGATGGCGTTCTCACAGATGACACTATGGGTCAACATGACCTCAACTTTAGTTTTATTATATGATATCTACAATGGTGTCCTATCAGTGCCTCCTACTCTTTTGTGTTTATACAATTTTCAACGAATTAATGTGGATCAGAGGGCCTTAACCCTTAGAAGCAGAAAATCAGACTATGAATTCTTAGAAATTATTTGCTTAGATTCTTAACTGAAATTATGAAATAATAGGGAGGGAAGGAGATAGAAAGTGAAGGAATTAATTGTTAACTAGTAGGGTTAATATGGATTCACTGATCATCGCAACTTCAAATACTAAGCCTCTCAACTGC
Source organism: Balaenoptera acutorostrata (assembly GCF_949987535.1). Classification (NCBI taxonomy): domain Eukaryota; kingdom Metazoa; phylum Chordata; class Mammalia; order Artiodactyla; family Balaenopteridae; genus Balaenoptera; species Balaenoptera acutorostrata. Next base: position 123,406,606 of record NC_080067.1, read on the forward strand.
AATTAACTAAGACCTGAATATATCACAACCTTACTACGGAAACCTGTTAGATTGTATTAAGGAGAGCCTAAAGTATTGGAACATATTTACAAAGAGACTGTGTAATCTTCTGCTTGGAGATATTTTAAACATGAATACTTTTAACTTCAGTGGTTCTTAGAGTGTGGTCTACAGGTCAGAAATAACCTAACCTGGGAATCTATTAGACATGTAAATTCTCTGGCTCCACCCACACTTACACAATCAGTCTCTGGGGATGGGATCCAGCAATCTCTGTGTTAACAACCTCTCCAAAGGATTCTACTGTTTGAGAGCCACGGATCAGCTCATTGATTCTCAAGCTGGCTTTACATTAAGAATCACCTGGGGAGCTTTTAAACCTACCAAGGCCTTGGTTACACCCAAAAACACTTAAATGAAAATTTAGGGGGTTTGGATCAGACATTGATATTTTTATAAGCTCCTCAGATTACCCTAATGAACAACCAGGCCAGGGTACAGAAGAGTATTTCTCAGCCCTGGTTTCACTTTATAATCATGTGGGGAACTTCAAGACATACTGACAATCAGGGGTCCCATTATATACCAGTGAACCAGTTACAAACTTCCAGTTATAAAATAAATTAAATTCTGGGGATGTAATGTGCAGCATGGTGGCTATAGTTAATAATACTGTATTGTCTATTTGAAAGTTGATAAGATAGTAGATCTTAAAAGTTCTCATCACAAGGAGAAAAAATTGGGGGGGAGAAAAAGAATTCTGTGGACTGGATCTGGGAATGGCTATGATTTAGAAACTCCTCATATAACTTCTATGCAGTCAGGGTTGAGAACCACTGCTCTAGCTGAAGCCATTTGAATGGATTAAGTGATCTCTCTAGGTCTGTTCTCTTGATGCAGTTTATTTTTTAAAGGCTGTGCTAAAGGGTATAATTTTATGTACAAACTTTTCCACTTACCCTGTTTTAATTTAGCTCGCTTTTTTTTTTACCTTGTGGCATTTTTACAGTTCCCCATTGGGGTGATCACGTGATGTGAGCCTGTTGCTAATGAATGAGAAGTTGATGCATTAACCAGTATTGATGAAAGGGAGAGTTGGGTTGGACACACACAAGGGAGGAAAGCCAGCCACAGGAGGAATTCTCAGGTCACGTGATAATTGACACGATGGAGCAAAATCTTTCCTGCTGCAGAAACCATGTCCACGTTTAGAGAAAAGGAGGATCTCTTCTGAGTCTGACTCCATGATGCAAAAGCAGATAAGGTATAAATAAAATACAAGGAGTTCATGTCTTCCCATTTTGAGTTCATAGGTCCTTTAGGTGTCAGGCAAAGCAGATACTTACTCTGTCTCTCTTGAAAAACCAGTCAACACATAGCCCACCTTAAAATTAACATACAGTTTTGTTCTATCTCATTTGTCATGCAGATTTCAGTGAATGCTTTCACGAAGGAAGTTTTCAAAGTTTTTTTGGTGAATGGGATGAATCTTCTGAGTTTGATGTAAAATACTCATCTAGGTCATCCTTGAGAGTCACTGTTTGTTAATTTCCTGTTTGGAATCTACCACCAAACCCTGTAATTGCTTCCTGAGAACGGCTCTAGGGATCACTATTTCTCCTCTCTTCTCATTTGCCACTACTCCACGTCTCCATCACTCACACCATCATTACTCTCATCACCTCCTAACAAGTTGCTTTGCCCCAATGTTTCCTACAGCCGATGCCATCCTGCATACACAACAGCCAGAGAAGATCATACTAAAGCGCTGTCCCATCATGTCACTACCCAGCAAGGGCTCCAAATTTCCTTCAGAATAAAGGGAAAAGTACCTTTGCATATTTCAAATCGTCCCTAAACAGATGCAACCCCTCTGCCCAATTTCTTCTTTCCTGGTTCCCCAAGGTAAACTCTCAGCTCCAATCAGCTGATTATTTCATTCTTTTCCACATATGAAAAAATATTCATATTGCCATAACATAGCAGCTCATGCTGTCCCTTTCTCTGCCCACCTAATATCTCTGTCTATACAAGTTATGTCCATATGTCAGAGTTCAGACGAAATCTCAAATCCTGGATTGCAGTGTTGGTTACTCTTTAAGGTTCTCTGAGTGCTAAAGTTCTCTACTCCTGCACTCACTGGCCTCTTTCTCCTTTGCAGTCCTGGAACAACTGAAGTCCTTATTATGGAGGTCAGCCCTTAATTGTTCCTTCTATGGATAAAGGTGCTCACTCAAGCTCAGTTCCACAGAGCTCTTCCTTCAATTTCAAATTTATCCATACATCTCCTAAGTAGATTGTAACTTCCAAGATGGCAAGGACCTACATTTTCATCTAGCGCTAAGTTTATGGTAGTCATTTTGCTATGTGTTTTACGTGGATTATTTAGATTATTTCATTTAATCATACAATTCTAAGATGTAAATATTATTATTATCTTAACTTAATAGAGAAGGAAAGTGAAACATAGAGGTTTAAAAAAATGCACTTACCCAAAGTAAACAGCTGTTATGTGGAGAAGCTGGAATTCAGATCCACCTCTTATTCCAAAGCCCACGATCTTTTCCTAATATCCTCAAAAGGCTCCCAAATCATTCCTTAGAGCTTTATGACTGAGTTGAAATTATTCAGACTTTGAAAAGAAAACACTATTTTTTAAAGGGAAGGGTGTTTCTATCTCAAATCTTTTTAGGCAAATGGAGTGACAGAAGTCAAAAAAGAAATCATTAATTTTATTAAGTAGAACAATTAACTTTCTATTCAATAGAAATGGCTAATGTTGATGATCATGGCATATCGCCAGTGTGTAATGAGTCTGAGAAAACAAAACCTTAGACGCTGAATCAAGCCAAGACCCTGGACTGGCTAAATGATATATTAGGAAGGATACAAGAGAAGCTAAGATGAAGGGTGGGAGTTTTCCAAGGTTAATTACAGAACAAATGTCTAGGAACAAGGCAGTGAGAACAAAGATGTATGATATGTGACATATGTTAAGGGCTGGGACCAACACTTTGGAGACCTTGTGCAAGTACAGTTCATTATTTAAGAACACATTATCCTCTGAATTCTCTAAAGGTCAGGGTCAGCTTTACACTCAGACTTTATTTTCATTCTTTGTTAATTTAAAAATGGTCTCTAAGCCTTTCATTGTATAGTCTATATGTACTCTACTGAATTTATTTGAGGGATCTTCCAAATTTCCCAGGCTTGGCATTGTGCTAAGTGATATGGAAAGTGCATAAATATATGATAGATATATAGAGGTAAATAAAGATAGATAATATATATATAATCTCAAAAGGATTACAAACTGTTTAGGAAATGATAGATACTGTTCATTGAGCATCTATTATATTACAAATACTTGTGTATTTTCCTTTTGGGGGGCTTATAGACAGCAATAATTTATGAGGCTGGGAAGTTCAAGATCAAGGCACTGGCAGATTTGGTATCTGGTAAGAGCCTGCTTTTCTGGTTCATAGACATCTAACTGTGTCCTCTCATGGTGGAAGGGGCAAAGGATCTCTCAATGAACTTGTGTCTTCTATAACCTCATAGTAACTCTGCAAGGTAGGTATTAGTTAGTTCTGCATTACAGATGAGGAAACTGAGGTGTTTCTTCACTTCTCAAAAATCACATTGCTGTTAAGTGTCAAATCTAGGGTTTGAATTCAGGTGTCTCTCCCTGTTTTTCTTTTTATTGATGGATTGTCTTCCCATTGTAGTATTATGTACTTCAGAATAAATTAGATTATGCTATAGTAACAAACACCCCCCAAATCTCAGTAGCTTAACCCATCATAAGTTAATTTCTTGTTCACAGAAAGTGCTCTTGGGGTTTGGGCAACTCTCCAGGGAACTGTCCTCAATGTGAAGGCTCAGCATAGTAGGCTGCTTTGCTCTTGGAGTACCGCCACATGCACACGGGCTTCCACAGCCAGGGAAAAGGGAGTGTGGAAAAGTGCACATCAGCTCTTATGCGCTTTAGCTCAAAAGTGACACACTTCATTTGTGCTCACATTTTGTTGGCCAAAGAAAGTCACATAACCATACGTAACTTCTGAAAGGAAAGGAGAACCAGAAATCTTAGTAAGAATTAGTAATTTCTACAACAACAATAAACATTATATTTCAACTTGCAGAGAGCTACTAATTCTTTACTTAGAACAGAACATTTTGCTAAGAACAAAGATGATGGAATTTGGTTTCTGATATGAAGTAACTGACAGTTTGATAAAGAAAGTATACAGTTCCTATAAAAAGGAACTAGCATATTAACACAGCAGGACAAAGAATATTTGAACTCAGAGGAGAGAAAGGCAACTTGGATTTGGAAGATTATTGAAGATTTAAGGCATTTACATTGGTCCTTGGAGAATCAGAAGAATTTAATTCAGAAATACAAGGAAGAAAGTCCTAGTTGAAGAAAGAAAAATGCATGAAGGCGTAAGGACATTTTGCCCATGCCACAGACACTACTGGCAGGTAACTGAAGACATCTCCACTCTCCAGAGGCAAAGCAAGCACCTCGATGGCAATGGAAGGAGACAGGCAGCAAGCCTGGAAGAAGTCCCTGCCCTTTAACTACCTGCTCTGCCTGCTTCTTGCTTTCATACTGCTTCTATTAACATATTTTTTTTATCATAGATACCACAAAGGGCATTTCAATTTTTTTTTTTACTTTGAAAGTTGCCACTTTTGGAAAATATTCATGGAGAGTGAGAGGACTCCCCAGGCCTGGGGATACATGCCTGCCCTTCCCCCCAGCATGCTCATTTGCTTTTAGGCTTGGATGCTGCTGAGGTGGACCTCTCATTAACTAACCCAGGAAGCTGAGGCATCACACAAGGGTAAAGGGATTGAACTTCTAACAAACACTGAGACTCAGGGTCACAAACCATGTTGATAGGATAGAATAGCTTTTGCCCTGAAGCCAGAAGGGACAATGAAGACTCTAGTAGAAAATTTATTGTAAGAAATAGAGATTTTTGAACCAAAAGTCTGGACACATCACCAAGACATAGGTGAGGCTCTCTACAGCTCTCTGCTCAACTGATACAGAATTTTCTGCAGCTCAGGCCTGAAGGTGGTTATAGAGCCTAGGACAAAAGTTCAGTTGTGTGCTTCGAAAGTGCAGAGCCCACACTTACTCAGCAACACTGATAAGTGTCCCATGAAATTTGTGAAACCATTTGAGGGAGGACACCTTCAGGAAAAGACCAGTGAGTCAGCCAGACGTCCCAACCATTCAGCTCAAGTGGTCATTCTTCCATCACAGACTTGCATAACATGGAAACCATTCTCCCCATCCATCCTCCGTGTCTCCTTCCCTTCTGGGCATATTCAGCTGAGCCTACACAGTCTCTCATTACAGTCACCCTCTTACAAATGCCTCCTGTGAACTTGTCCAGAAACTCAGGCCTCTCTCTCCCTCACTACAGATAACAACTTGAATTTACCATTACCTTGGCAATGTTTTTAATACTATTTTTTAATACTATTACTACTTATGCATGCATATCTATACAATAGACAGTATCATTCTTCACGTTCTAAAAGTTTATCTGAATGGTATAATACACTATATACCATTAGGCTTATCCATGTTTTGAGGCTTATCCATGTTGATCCATGTCTTAGAATATTTATTCAAACATGTTGAAATTTTTGTTCACTCACAGGCTCATTTTCAGTGGGTAGGATTTTGTGTGTGCGACTTCTGTTTTGTTTTCCTTTTCTCTCTCCAATTACCTTTGCTTAATTCATTCACTCAATGAACATTTGAGATCTTCTAATTGGCAGTATCCTAGGCACTTAAGGCTATTACAGTGAATGAAAGAGATTTAAAAAAACAAAACAAAAGCATCCTGGTCTCATGCAGTTTATTTTCTGGTGATTGGGAGACCCATTATATGTGAATACATGCGTGCCATAGTTAATTTGTCAAATGATAGTGCTATGGAGAAAAATAAGCCAAGAAACGGAGGAGGGCATGTCTATGGCAGGGTTTACGATTTCTAATAGAATGATCACAAAAGCGTTCATTGAAAGGTAACATTTGAAAAAAAAGCTAGAGGAGGCGAGAGGGTAAGACCTGCGGCTTCTTTAGGAGAATATTACAGTCAGAGGGAAAAGTAAATGTGACTCCTGAGACAGTAACATGCATGTTTGTGTTCAAGGAACATCAAAGAGAGTAGGGAGGCTGGGATGGAGTGAGCAAGGGGCAAGGTTGGCCAAAAGAGGTCAGAGAGGCAGCAGATTGTGTACGGTGTTACAGTTTGGACTTTACTCTGGAGCAATGGGAAATTTTTCAAACATTTTGAGCCATGGTGTGATAGGACATGACTGGTATACATCAAGGGCTCCCTCAGGCTACCATATTAAAATTAGACAATAGTATGGCAGCAGTACAGCGAGGGGGACCACAAAGGAATTGCAGTAACCCACGTGAGAGATGATGGTAGTGTGAACCAGGGTGACAATTACGGAGATCACGAGTGGTGGTTAGATTTTAGATATGTTTTGAAGGTGGAGCTGTCAGGATTTGCTAGCAGGTTGAATGTAGGATAACAGAAAAAGAAGAGCTGAGGATTACACTAAAGTTCTCAGTCTCATCGATGGAAAGGGTAGAGCTTCCATTAACCGAGATGGGGAAGACTATGAAAGGAGCAAAGTTTTGGGGGTGAAATTAGGAATTGTGTTTTGAAATATCCAAGCAGAGATATCAAATAGGCCATTAGATGTGTGACTCTGAAGTTCAGGGGAAAGGTCTAAGCTGGAAATGTAAACTTAGGAGTCATCAGCATATGGATGGTATTCAAAAACATGAGCCGGGACTGTGTCACCAAAGAGTGACTATAGCTGGAGAAGAGGTTGGAAGACTGGGCCCTGGGGCAGTCCAATGCTTGAAAGTCCACCCAGCTCCTGCAAGTCAGGTTTCACAGTGGTAGACAGAGTTTTCTGCCCCATAGTAAGGTGTTGGTTTAAATCTTAATCACACCGCTATGTCTTTGTCCTTGTACAACCCTAGATTAAAAGATATAATTCATAGTCCCAGACAATGAGAGTAATATTTTCAATCCCATCCCTGCTCCTGACTTAAGGGAGCCTGACCAGTCTTCTAAACCCTCAGACCATGTCACACAAGCACTCAGACATTCAGCCCCCCTGCCTACTCATGGCTTTAGCACCACTAATCACATCTTCCATTTATGTTCATGGGAATATTTGTTTATGTTTTTTGTAAGCCTGACTGTGTAATTATTTTTCATTTAATATTTTATCTGTATATGTTCTTGAATCAGAAGAGGTATGTCAGAGAGTAAACTTACTACTCCATGTTGACTCCTTGGCTTCTACCTGATCCTTTTGTGAACATTCAGTATAGTTGGCTTCTCCTTTCTTGTTGATACTTCCCTGACATTAGCTTCTATTACATTCACTCTCCTGATTTTCTCCTGCCTCTTTGACTATTTATTTGGTCCTTTGCAAGTTCATCTTCTTCTCCTAAAACTGTAAATATAGGAATCTCTTGGGTGCTTAGTCCCAAGCCCCTGTCTTTGTAATCTGCACTCTCTCCCTAGTCAATCTCATCAACATTTTCAGGTTAACATACCAATTATACACGGATAACTTCTATCTTTATATCTCCCTGACTGATCTCTCTTCTAAAATCTAGGCTTATATATTTAACTGCTATGTATTTGGTTCTTAGAAGCATTCCAAACTTAAATTGTTCAAAATTAAATTTTTGATTTCTTCCTATAATGTGGTTCTCCTCCATTGCTGCCAATCTAAGCATCAACCCCGTGGTTTATGCCAGGAACAAGCATTGTGTCTTTGACACTTCCTTTGCCTTCATTACCAGAGTCAGACACCATCAAATCTTGTCAATTCAATCTTCAAAATATATGTCAAACCCATCATTTTGTGAAACAACTAGATAAAACAAAGTCTGAAGTTCTGTGAAACGCAAAAGGAAGCTAACGGAACCCCCTAGAAGTTGTGTGATAAGGAGGTGTCATCTGATCTTGGATGGAGCAAAAGGAAGCTGTTATACCCAAATAGCTTCTTTCTGGATTAGAATTATAAACATTTAAGTAAGAATGGATCTTAGTGACATCTTGCCCTATTCACTGTCTTTGTAATAAAAAACTAAAGATCAGAAGATAAATATCTCATTAATATTCCCACAATTAGTAGTGAAAGATTTAGGACTAGCTCCTATATCTCCTAATTCAGTACAGTGTTCTTTCACAGAGCCATGTCGGCAGGAAGTCACGTCTGGGCTCTGAGGCTACTTCTTTACAAATAATGTTTTTTGATATCCATTATTTTCTAAAAAGTAAGACAAAACTGGTTGTGTAGAAATTTTCAGCTCTGTAGTAGTAGTGTAAATTTAACTTTTGTTTTAGCATAAACATGGTTTTATTTATGAAACACTGATCTTAAAACAAATAAGCAAATTAACAAATAACCTGGCTTAAATACAGCTCAGGTTGCAAATAATGCAATTATTTGTGGTTAAAGATATTTGGATATTTGTGCAAGGTCTAAGATTTTAGAAGAAAACTTCTGGAAGAGCAATGGCCTTTTGCCATCTCCACCTCACCCCTCCCGGGATCTATTCCTGCTTTCAGAACTATTCTGCTATAAGCCTCAAAGTCTTGAGATTATCATTCTTTATTTGATAGGGAAGAAAATCCTGTTGATGTTTGTGCAACCGAGTTGTCTCCAAACCCGATCCACTTAAAATAAAATATGGTAAAATAAATTGTGCTTTTCAGTCTCTGAAGGATCTGATAATAGAATGAACAAAATGTAATTGAGGTAATTTGAGAAAAGATTAAGGCAGTTGATGACGAAATTATTCTCTTACAGAATAGAGTTGTGTTTACAAGTGAAAGCTCGAATTTTCCTCTCTTTACCTGAGTTGAATCCTATTACTACTTTAGTTCAAGTAGATCCTTGCAATTAAACTGCCATTGATAGAAAACTACCTGAGTGAAATCTTTTCTTATGTTTAAATGCTAAGCATGAAATTTTAGGTAAATAATACTTATCATAGGAATGGGACTAAAAACCTTTTGTAATAAGAACAGCAAAATCAAGTCTATTTATTTCATCCAAGGTAAAATTGTCCGAGAATAGCTGCTTAATTGACATCTAACTTCTGTACTTTGGCAGAAGAAGAATCTTTGAAATAAATACTGCTTATATTGCCAAATGTCTAATTTTGGCTGCATGTTTTTAAATCATATGGTATGAGTAGTCAGGGTTAAGGGCATAGATTTTAGGTTCAGGAAGATCTGATTTAAAATCCTGCCTCAATCACTTCCTCACAACATTGAGCCAATTACTTAAAATACAGATGCAAATGCCTAGTGTCCCAACCACACTAAACCACTTAACATTAACTGAGGTCATCATGATCCCTCAGATTTCCACATCAGTGTACCTGATGCCTCCTTTCTGTCCACTGAAAAAAAGTTGCACAACCTAAAAGTTGAGAATTATGTTTTATTCAGTGGACTTTCTGAGGACTTAAGTCTGGGACACAGCCTCTCAGATAGCTCTGAGGGACTGCTTTGAAAAGGTAAGGGAAGAGCCAGGATATATAGGAGTTTTTACAACAAAAACCAGGGAGTCAGAACATCAAAGATTACTTACGATTAACTAAAGAAAAACCAGACATCTCAAGTTAATGAATTTAGCACTTTTCTTTGTATGGGAAGATGCAAGAGTCTGGGCTTATTGAAATTATTCCTTTGATATGAACTTTAACTATTCTAGGGCCAGTATCCTGTTTTTCTTCATCCTGAATCCTCCCAGGGTACACAGCTGGGGGTGGCTACAGTGGCTGCCGGCTTGATGGCTGCAGTATCCTTTGTTTACTGATATGGCAAATGACATTTTTTGTCCACACTTCTCATTCTTCTGAATGCCTTCATCACCTCTACCCCTTCATTGTCTAGCTAACTGCTTATCTGTTAAGATCCAGTTACTGTGTTATCTCTTCCAGGAGTTCTTTCTGACCCACTAAAATTTAGGTTTGGACCTGGCCTATCTCAGTCTTAAGCCTTCTTTAACTCTCTTTCAATTCTCTGGTTCATCGTCTTGTCTATGAACTCCTTCAAAGCTAGGATCTTGATATTTACTTTTGCATTTTCAGTACCTAGCATGAGGAGTGGCCCACAGTTGGTGTGTAATGTATTTTGGTACATTTGAAAAAAAAAAGAAAGAAAGAAAGTTGGAAGTGGAGTGGAGCCATGAAAGTTAATGAAAATTAATTAAAGTTGGAAAGCTCTTGATTTCTAGTGGGTGCTGATAAATGCCTATAGATCCATAGTTACCTACACTCAGCAAGTATTAGGAGAATAAGGCAAAGATGAAATGATAGAAGTTGCAGGTTACTCCTTTCTGTTCATATTCTGGTCCCTTGCCTGGCAAAGCCCATAGTTATCTATCCCAGCAGTCCCCAACCGTTTTGGCACCAGGGACCGGTTTTGTGGAAGCCAATTTTTCCACGGACCGGGGTCGGGGGAGGGATGGTTTTGAGATGATTCAAGCGCCTTACATTTACTGTGCACTTTATTTCTATTATTATTACATTGTAATATATAATGAAATAATTATACAACTCACCGTAATTCTGACAAGATGCGGAGCTCAGGCGGTAATGCGAGCGATGGGGAGCGGCTGTAAATACAGATGAGGCTTCGCTGGCTCGCCCGCCACTCACCTCCTGCTGTGCGGCCAGGTTCCTAACAGGCCACAGACCAGTACCAGTCTGTGGCCCGGGGGTTGGGGACCCCTGATCTATCCAACCTCTCCTTTGGGATTAACTCTCAGGCCTATCTCCTGGTCAGCTTCTTTTCTTTCTCCAGGCATGTCTTAGAGTGACACAAAAATGTAACAGGTTGCAAAAAATCTGACACTTCAACTCTATTCTTTCCTCCTTGTTTTCATCGTAAGCCACTGGAAAATGTTGCCTCTCTATGGGTAGCAGAACTGAATAACCAGACATCTGACTCCAACATCAGATCTAATCCTAATTATTACAGAAAGAAGCAGAGAGTTTATGAGACAAGTTTAATTGGGTAAATAAAGGGTCTGTGAAGAAAAAGCAAGTATTAGCCATCAACTGTTCTGTCTTAGACAACAAAAATGTTTATAGCTACTCCTGGGCTGCAGAACCCACCGCAGCCCTGTGAAACATTACATGGTAATAAGGAGACACTTTGGTGGAACTGCTATCTCTATTAAAAACCGCCTGAGGGGGGCTTCCCTGGTGGCGCAGTGGTTGGGAGTCTGCCTGCCAATGCAGGGGGCGCGGGTTCGAGCCCTGGTCTGGGAAGATCCCACGTGCCGCGGAGCGGCTGGGCCCGTGAGTCACAATTGCTGAGCCTGTGCTTCTGGAGCCTGTGCTCCGCAGCAGGAGAGGCCGCGATGGTGAGAGGCCCGCGCACCGCGATGAGGAGTGCCCCCCCCCCCCGCTTGCCACGGCTGGGGAGGGCCCTCGCACAGAGACGGGGGCCCAACACAGCCATAAATAAATTAATTAATTTAAAAAAAAAAAACCGCCTGAGGTAAAGTTACTTACCAAGGTTTTCCTACACTTTAGCCCTTGGGAAATCAGTTTTTAAAAGTTAACTAAGATAAAGTAGATTGAAGAAAATCACTGTTTCAAAATGTAAATGCCTGACATTTAGCATCTGCATTTTTTTAATGAGTGAGAATTATGTTTCACAATGTTCTGTGAATGTTGTTATGCAAATTAGCGCAGACTTAGGGACTGAAAGAAATAAGGCATAGCCTAAAGAAATGAATTTGAAACCAATTAAAACAAACTGTCAGAATTAAGCTATGAAGCCCACTGCCCCCAGACTGGTCGTTATTAGAAACAAAGAGGTGAACATGTTTTCCAAGACAATGTATTTTTAACTTGGCTATAACACATTTATTAAGTAAGATTAAACCTAATTTTAGAATAAAATCAAAGTGCTGATATCTCATTATTAGGATAAAATCAAGCAATAAATAATATCAGGACCATGAAGTACCCCTGATCTTCAGATATGTTCACTGACTTTTTTTTTTAAATTAATTAATTTATTTATTTTTGGCTGCATTGGGTCTTTGTTGCTGTGCAGGGGTTTCTCTAGTTGTGGCGATCAGGGGCTACTCTTCGTGGTGGCACGCGGGCTTCTCATTGCGGTGGACACTCTTGTTGCAGAGCACGGGCTTTAGGTGCACGGGCTTCAGTAGTTGTGGTGCACAGGCTTAGTTGCTCCGTGGCATGTGGGATCTTCCCAGACCAGGGCTCGAACCAGTGTCCCCTGCATTGGCAGGTGGATTCTTAACCACTGTGCCACCAGGGAAGTCCCCTCACTGACTTTTAAAGGCTGAAATTTTATGTCCAATTTTACTCTTAAAGTTATCAATTGGAAATGGAACCATATACTTCAATAAAATTATACTTTCCTCCCTGTCTTCTAATTCCCATTTCCCAATTAATGAAGCCATTATCTACTTGTCCTGTGGCTTTATTTGAAAACATGGTGAGGAGTAGTGTTTTCTATGTCACAGAGCTATGTAAGGCTCTTTTCACTAGTCCTAGGATTGTAACCAACCAGGACCCTATGGGGCCTCCCCAGGACAAACCCCTTCCCCCATGTCCTCTGCTTTAGTTCCTCTCTGAAGTATCTAGATAACAGCATCTGTTGCACATTTTCTGAGTTGTTTTACAGATGCTAAAACCCCCACTAAATGGAAGAAGTTAACTACTTGATGACCATGAGCACAGAGCTCCCAGACCTACTGGAGCCCGAGGATTGATAATGTGACACCACCCTGTTACCTCACCATCAACCAATCAGAGAATTGTACACAAGCTGATCACATACCCTGCAACTCCCCTCCCTCACAGGACCTTTAAAAATGCTTTCCTGGGGCTTCCCTGGTGGCGCAGTGGTTGAGAATCTGCCTGCTAATGCAGGAGACACGGGTTCGAGCCCTGGTCTGGGAAGATCCCACATGCCGCGGAGCGGCTGGGCCCGTGAGCCACAGCTGCTGAGCCTGCGCGTCTGGAGCCTGTGCCCCGCAACGGGAGGGGCCGCGATAGTGAAAGGCCCGCGCACCGCGATGAAGAGCGGTCCCCGCACCGCGATGAACAGTGGCCCCCACTTGCCGCAACTAGAGAAAGCCCTCGCACGAACCGAAGACCCAGCACAGCCAAAAATAAATAAATAAATAAATAAATAAATAAATAAATAAATAAATCATCAAAAAAAAAAAAAAAATGCTTTCCTGAAACCCATCAGGGAGTTTGGATGCTTTGAGCACTAGTTCCCCTGACTTCCTTGCTTGGCACCCTGCAGTAGATGGTGCACTTACCTGCACCACAACCTGGTGTCAGTAGATTGGCTTTACTAAGCACGGGCCAGTGGACCCAACTTTGGCTTGGTAACAGGATATTCTGAAAGATGCCAACTACAAAGACTGTTTGCCAAAGCTGAGTGATCCTTTGATCAAATTAGGCATATCTGATTCCAGCTACGTGTGCAAGAGGGCTTTAAGGGCAATCTTCTTCTGAGATTTCAAGTCTTGGGGCATATATTGATACTTAAAGGCAGGGAGGAGAATACAGTAAAGCAGTTGTCTTTCTTCCTTACTTGCTCACTCTTGTGGAGTAAGTCAAAGAAAATGGGCATGCTCAGTCTGGAGGAGAGCTGGTTCTGGGAACATGATGCTGTGTTCAACTATTGGTAGGACCATTCAGTGAAGAGAGAGTAGACCTACTGAACTGAGACATAAAATAAGGATGAGGTAGAAGTTACAGGGAGACAGAGCTCTGCTCATTATAAAGAAGGCTCTCCTACCGGCCTAGGATGTAAGCCTACCTTGGGAATAGTGGCCTCATCATTACTGGAGATGATTAAGTATAGTCTGAACAGCCATTTACTGTATATTTAGAAAAGGAAATTCAAATCTCATGGGAGTGGGGTGGGTTGGTCTCTTGCTGATCCTTGAGAATTTTTTCCTAACCATGATAGTCTCTTTTTCTTTGAAGAGTAAAGTGTTATGCAGAGAACTTTTGCTTCCGGCCATGACGGATTAACTAGTACAGGACTAGCTCTTCTGATACAAACAATTAAGAGTAGACAAAATATATGAAACAATTGTATTTAGACTTTGGACAAAACAATAGATATATTGCAAGACTGTGGTCTCTGAAAGAAGGGAAACAAATGAGAGGAACCCTATGATTTCCCAAGGTTTCTTCTTGAAGGCAATTTCTGGGCTGTTGTACACGGAAAGGGAGTCCATTGCAGAACACAGTGGTCTCCTTGAATGGAAGAAACACAGATTAGAACTTGAGGAGGATTAGGTAATTAGAATCTGTGTGGTTGAGTGGAAAGAAGGGAACTACTCAGAGAAAGACCCCCAGAAATCTGCGTAAGGGCTCCCTTGAATCTTTGGTTTAAAGTTGCACTGTGTAGGATGAGATGCTACAAGGCAGAACAAAGAACTCCTGGAGAAAGAAAAAGTATTAGGTAATGATAAACTGATTGTCTTAGTCCATTTGTGTTGCTATAACAAAATACCAGCAACTGGGTAGCTTATAAACAACGATAGTTTATTTCTTACAATTCTAAAGGCCGAAAGTCCAAGATCAGAAAATCAATATGGTCTGGTGAGGCCCTCTTCCATATCACAGAAGTGTCCTTGTATCTTTAATTGGCAGAAGGGACTAGGAACCTCTCTTAGGCCTCTTTCATAAAAGCACAAATCTCATTCACGAGGGCTGCTCCATCATGACCTAATCCCCTCGCAAAGGTCCCATGTCTCAATACCATTGCATTGGGCGCTAGGTTTTCACCATATGAATTGGGGTGTGGGATTTGACATAAACTTTCAGATCATAGCATTCCACCTTTGACCCCCACCCCACAAAATGCATGCCCTTCTTGCATGCAAATGTAAAAATTAATAAACAGAAACCTCAAATAAAATAGGATCTGGAGGCCAGAAGGGAAAGCTCTCATGCCCTATGATGATAGCTCAGTCCATCAGGAAGAAGAAAGACTTCCTCTTCTCACCTGGCAAGAGCTCAGCCAATGAGAGACAACTAGAGCTGAAAAATACAATATTTGAAATGAAAATATTCCTAAATATGCTGAAAAACAAATTATATACTGCAAGAGAAAAGATGAGAGACCTTGATATGACAATAGAAACTAATCTGAGCAAATAAAAAAAGAGATACTGAAGAAGAAACAAACAAACAAAAACAAGCCGAACTTCACTTCTCTGTAGGATAATATAAACAGTCTAATGAAAATAAAATTGGATCCCATGAAGGATTCAAGGGTCAGAAGATATGAAAAATATCAACATATGGATCCAAGAAGCTCACTGAGCAACAAGAAAATAAACACAAGAAAAAGCCCAAGGCATATCATAATCAAATTTATTAAAACAATGATGAAGAGAAAAATCTTAAAAGTAACCAGAGAAAAAGAGACAGATTACAGAGGGAAAAAGTAAAAGAATTACAACCTATTTCTCACCAGAAACAATGCAAACTAGGAAATGATGGAATATTTTTGAAGGGCTAAAAAGAAAAAAAAAAAATCATTACAATTAAGTACGATATCCAACAAAAATATTCCTCAAATATAAAAACTTTTTAAATTTTGAGAAAAAAACAGATAAATGAATTCTAAACAACTCATGGGTCAAAGGTAAAATCACAAGAAAGATTAGAAAATATTCTGAACTGAAAGATAATAAAAACAATACAAACTTTGTGAAATGCATGTAACAGTTCGCAGATGTAAATTTATAGCTTTAATCCTGTGTTAGTAAAGAAAAGGCTAAATAATCCAAGCTTCCATTTTAACCTAGAAAAAGAAAATCAAAAGAAACACAAGGCAAAGAGAATGAAGGAAACAATAAAAATAACAGCAGTGAAAAAAATAGAAAAAAAATATAATAGAGTAAGTCATCAAAAGCAAAAGTTCTTACAATTCTTCCCCTCTCTCTCAATATTTAGGAATAAACTTAATAAGAAATGGGCAAAACATATATGATGAAAACTTGAAAGCACTTCTGATAAAGGCAAAGACCTAAAGAAATGGAAGGAGATACCTGTTCTTGCACAGGGTGATTCAACATCATAAAGATTTTCTTCAATTTTGTGTATAAATTCAGTGCAAGCCCTACACAAATAACAAGATTTTTTCCCCTGAATCAGATAAGTTGTTTTGAAGACCATATGAAAAAAAACATGGAAGAGTAGCTTGGAAATCCCTGGAAAAGAAGAGGAATAAGGGAGAACTAGCCCTACCAGACATTAAAATATACAATAAAGCCTTGATTTTATAAGTGTGGTAGTGGCACACAAATAGATATACTAATGAAACCTCGTAGAAAGCCTAGGAATAAACCCAAGTGTATATGAAAATTTCATATAAGTAATATTGCAAAAAACTGGGGAAAACATGGACATTTTATAAATTGGGGACAGCTGGATAGCTATTTGGAAAAAAGATAAAATTGGATTTATACCTCACACAATGCACCAGAAAAAATTCCAAATGAGTCTGAAATGTAAGAGCAAATAATGAGACCGTATGACTATTAGCAGAAAATATGGGTAAGTTTTCTATAATCTGAGGGTGGGGAAAGCCTTTTTAACTAGATTCAAAATCCAGTTACCATAAAAGAAAAGACTGGTAAATTTTACTAAATAGAAACAAATTTCATAACAAAGAAACCATAAGTAAAATCTAAAGAAAATGACACTGTGTAAAAATATATGAAATGTCCTGGATAAAAGGCTGATTTCTTTAATACAGAATTCTGTACTATCAAAGGGGAAAAATATCAAAATCTGTTAGAAGAAATGGGCAAAACCATGAATATACAATTCCATAAAAAGATTTACATCTAGTATATAAATATGAGAAAAGTACTCAACTCCACTCATAATAAGAGAAATGCCAATTAAATCTACTGTGTGATATGATTTCTTAACTGTCAAAAATTTAAAAACCTAACAATCCACTCTGTGGTGAGGCAATGGAGAAACCGACACTCACAAATTGCTAGCAGGAGTGCAAACTGGTCCAATCCCATTGGAAGGGAATTTGTCACTGTCTCACAAAACTATGTATTCATTTACTCTATGACCCTTTGATACAGCAAATCCACTTCTAGGAATTTGCCTGAAGATGTACTCCCACAAATACAAACCAAAGTTCTAAATGCATCATTATATATAATAGCAATTTATAGAAAATAACTGAAATAGCCATTCTGTCATAGGACACTGAATAAATTATAGTATAATCATAAAATGAAGTACTGTGAAACCACCTAGAGACACCCACGGTGAGAGAGAGAGACAGAGAGAGAGAGAAGTTGATATGGAGTTATTTCAAAGATTCGTGGACAGAAACAAAGTACAGGGTAATATGTTTCTTTTATTGTAAGAAAGAGGCAATAACAATATGTATATGTATGCTTATTTTAGCTAAAAGGAGCACAGAAAGGATAAACCATAAATTAATGAAAATGAGCGGGGACATAGGTGAAGGGAGAAATCAGATATGGAGAAAACTATAGATGGAGCTAGAGATTGATGTCTACCAAGGATCAAGGCAGTCCTTGTTTGTTGTGTGTTTGTTTGTAACACTTTTTGTTTTATTTGCTGTTTTCTGACTATGATTCTCAAATTGCTACTTAACTAGGTTCCTGATTCCTGACCTAACTGCCCACACAGAAAAGGATACTTTTTTTTTTTTTATTTGGACTTTAAAAATAAGGTTGTGACATTTTTTTCCCCAAGGTGCATTATGCTGCAAGATTATCAAATCAATTTTCCCCTTTACCTTCAGCTCTGTTTCCTGCAAATTGATGTGTGTTGAGAAACACTGAGACTTTCTCCTGTCATGAAGGAAAGAAACCTAAAATAGCTTTTATTGAAACCTAGTCAAGTTGGGGTAGGGGGAGAGCATCTGTAATTTTTTTTATTGGGTAGTGATAAGATGCTAAAGCTAAATGGTTGAACTAGGTAGGAGACAACAAACCTAATTTCTTTTCCTATGAATATTCCGTGTGTATTTCCACTTGGGCAAAATGCATTTGAAGAATGATCAGCAAATTCAGATATTTCCACATAAGCTCAAAGAGGTTTTGCTAACTGTTTAAATCATGCAAGCATGTTGACTGTGGCAAATTGCTGGTGTGGTAGGAAGTATTCTATGGGAAAGGAAAAGTCGCTGGCAGGGATAGGGCCTGAATGGAGGACTCCTGACAAATTGTCCTCAACCAGAAATGGGCTACCAGCAGCTCACCTGGTGAGCAGGTCCTTAGTAGGAGCATATTTCTCTACCAAGGACCATCCTATGGAGGGAAAAATGGTGGCTCCTCAAGCCCTTGCATAAACCCGAAGCCCACAAAGCCTTACACGACCCAGCTCTGCTCCTGTCTCTGATGCCATCTTGTGCCACCACGTACCTGCGTTCTAACGTGACTTTTTCTCCTACACATCACACTCATCACTACCGGAGGCCTGGGCAATGGCTGTTTCCTCTGCCTGAAATGTTCTCCTCACATACCTTGATATGGCTAGTGGCCTCTTCCAATTAGAGTCACAGCTTCAAAAGCTTCACCATAGAAGCCACCCCATTCCAACTCCAGTCATCACACTAATCCATTTTTTTCCAGATTTCTTATAAATCTATTGAAATTTGAAATTAAACGTATCTCTATATTTATTTACTTACCTGTTTTGTGTCTAGCCTTATTAGATGTAAACTCCATGAGAGTGAAAACCAGATCTGTCTTTATTCACTGTTGGCTGAAATGCCAACTTCTAGAACAGCAGAAAGTTGTCTCGGCTCACAGCACGTGGTGGTCACTCAGTAAATTCTTGTTGAGTGGGTGACTGAATGCATCATGAAGAGCTGTGGTAGGCAGAATAAAGACTCCCATAAAATGTGCATGTCCTCATCCCTGGAACCTGTGAATCTGTTATTTCACATGACGAAAAGGACATTGCAGATGTGACTGAATTAAAGACTTTGAGGGAGATGACCCTGGATTATCCAGGTGAGCCCAAAGTACCACAAGGGTTCTTATAAGAGAGAACCAGAAGAGTCAGACTCAGAGAGAAATTGGAAGACACCATACTGCAGGCTTTGAAAAGGGAGGGAGTCGCCATGAGCCAAGGAATGCAGGTGACTTCCAGAGCTGGAAAAGGCAAGGGGACGGATTCTTTCCTAGAGCCTCCAGAAGGAAGGCAGACACTGCTAACACTTTCATTTTAGCCCAGTGACACCTGTAGTAGACTTCTGACCTCCAAAACTACATGATAATAACTTTATGCTGTTTTAATCCACTAAATTTATGGATTTGTTACAGCAGCAATGGGAAACTAATCCAAGGACTAAGTTGGCTCTTCCAGATATACTAGTACCACATCCACATTAGTATGTGTATTACTCACAGTTCTCCAGAAAGACAGAACTAATAGGGTGTGTGTGTGTGCGAGTGTATGTGTGTATTTGTGTGTGAGTGTGTATATGTTGAGAGAGAGATTTAGTGTAAGGAGTTGGCTCACGTGACTGTAGAGGCTGGCAAGTCCAAACCCTGCAGGACACACCGGCAAGGTGGAAACCTAGGGAGGAGTTGATGCTGCAGCTTGGGTCCAAAAACCATCTGTAGGTACAAGTCCTCCTTCCTAGGAGAACCTCCGTCATTTTCCCTTAGGGCCTTCAACTGACTGGATGAAGATCACCCACATTATGGATGGTAATCTGCTGGACTCAAAGTCTACTGATTTAAATCTTCATCTCATCTAAATAAATACCTTCAGGCAACATCCAGACCAGTGTTTGAACCAATATCTGGGGATTGTGGCCCAGCCAATTTGACACATCAAATTCATTATCACAGCATGTCAGCTAGAGGCGCTACATAGCTATTGCCATCTTAGTCACTGTGTTGTGCTGCTCTGATGTAAATGTCCATTCTTCGGGTTCTCAGGGACAAAGGTACTCACAGGACCAAAGCCAACAGTACAACTTAGTTTGGCAATACTTTTCCTGCGCTGCACCCTCTGCTGGGTTGCTGAGATCTGGGTTAGAGTACACATTTTCTATGACTCAGCAACCCATACAAGGAATCCAGGCTTACAGGTTTCTTCCCAAATGGGGAATATGAGGAAACACCAGGAATCTTCAATTTTCCACCCACATGTTAAGTAGATTTATACGGTGAGATGTGTGTGAGTGTGTGTACACTAAGAATTTGTTCCCTTTTCTTATAGCAAAATTATCTTCCTTTGCTTCAGAGGAACAAGTCCTCCAAGGTGTTATTCTGGTGTGTGTTTGAGGCAACTTGTGCCTACCACATGGACTCCAAGAAAGGAACGGAAAGAGAGCATCAGTAGATGGGGCCCGGAGCACGTCTGAAAACTAGTTCCACCTCAAGTTGATGCTATCCCTGGACTTCTTTTTTTTTTTTTTTTTTTTTAAATTAATTAATTTATTTATTTTTGGCTGTGTTGGGTCTTCGTTTCTGTGCGAGGGCTTTTTCTAGTTGTGGCAAGTGGGGGCCACTCTTCATCGCGGTGCGCAGGCCTCATTATTGCGGCCTCTCTTGTTGTGGAGCACAAGCTCCAGACACGCAGGCGCAGTAGTTGTGGCTCACGGGCCCAGTTGCTCCGTGGCATGTGGGATCTTCCCAGACCAGGGCTCGAACCCGTGTCCCATGCATTGGCAGGCGGATTCTCAACCACTGCGCCACCAGGGAAGCCCTATCCCTGGACTTCTACATCAATAAGTTCTCTCTTTTGCTTAAGCCGGTTTGAATTGAGTTTTTTTTTTTTTTTTTTTAATCATTTTCAAGTAAAAGGGTACTAAATATATTAAAATTAATTCCTGGAACACAGGGCTAAAATAAAAATTCTTCTTGCTTTATTTTGCAAAACAGTTAAGTTTTCTTATCCTTATTCTTTTTCCTTCAGGACTGGGACTTCTCTTATGCCATCAGAAATGATCAGTAAGACCTTTCGTTAAACAAAGGCAACATTTAAGGTCTTAAAATTATAGTCTCACCTTAAACGTCAAATTCTTAGGCATGGCCTGCATTCCCATCAGTTTTTGTAAGTGAAAGAAAATTTATTGTTCTACTAACATGAATGATTATATCTCATGACAAAAGGCAGAGGTGTTGTCATTTTTTCGTTTTAAATAGAAAATATCCTTTATATGAGAGCCTTATATATAGTAACCGATAAAATTATATTCTGTAATGATTTCTTAACAATGATATTTTAATCTTTATTCCAATAATAATAATAATCTGTTGTGTATAGAGCTCCTGGAAGGTACCAAGTGCTGCTCTAACACTTGGCATCCTTCATTCATTTAATCTTACAAGAACCTTATAAGGTAAGTCTTATCGTTCCCATTTTACTTATGAGAAGATTGAGAATCATAAAGAATAAGTATTGGAATAAACCTAGTGTTACTGTAGTCTTTTGTGTTCTTTGAGGCAGTGAGATGGCTTGTACTGCTTTATCCTGCGAAGTCTTTCTGGGATCTCTGTAACAGTCTAGCTGTCCTTTAGTCCATGGCAGCTCGCAGAGTGCAAATCCTTTACCAGTCTTCAGCTTTAGGTTACTGTAATTGTTAAACTTGACTCCACTCTACTCAGCCCACACTCAACAGTCAGCCTTTTTCTGAGAAAGGATTAAATCAAAACTTTCTGACCTGATTACACCATCTTCCACCCCATGAGATATAAACCTCCCAGGTATAGCCTAGATGAACTATTCAGTCAAGTAAAGGGGAACTGACAACTGTCCTTTTCTCAGCTTCCCAGAACCGCATTCCATCCCATGCGGATGCCATATTCTGGGGCTGTCCTTGTAGGAGTATAAATTTTTACTACCCCCAGGAGCTTCCATGAAAGCTCATTAAACAAGACAAGAATTATCATTTTCATTCAATATATCCTCCCTTTGGCAATGTTTTATGACTGACTTGGGCATTTCCCCTAGCAACCCATTCTCACTTTTAGGGATATGGAGATAAAATACTTGACATTTACTTCATAGATTCAGAATAATATTCGGGAAAATTCTGAGACCTGTCTCAAACTAGTTGGAAGAAACAGGGAACGTGGAACAGACATATTTCTCCCCCAGTGAGTGGTCTGGACACAGGCTTTGTCCTGACATACTGGCAGAACTGTACTGTGGGGCTGCACTCTGTATTCCCCTAAACAGAGACACCAAATGGATATAGTCTGGAGAAGAATAGAAAAAGCTGGTTAACATATGGCAAGAGCACATATAATTCCCTACAAATAATAAACCTCGGTTCCCTTAGAACCTAACCAAGGTTGAACTGACTTTGCTACATTTTTTGCTGCTCTGGTAGACCCTTGACCCCTGTATGATATCTGCTCCTTCAAATCACAACACTGTTCCTGGATAAAAAAGGGGAAAAAAAGCATTTCTTAGGTCATTTTATGTACATCTAGTTTAACACAATTCTAAGATTTCTCATTCTCTCCAATTATAAAAATGTTTGCAATTAAATTAAAAAATAAATCAAACTTTAAGACTGATTTAGCAAAACAAAGGAGAGATAGCTGGACAGTATTGAGTAGATTAGATGCCAAGCTACATTAAGGTATAGGCATACCCGACTTAACATTCCTACTTAAATATTTTATAATCTTTGTAAATGCAATATGTTCAAAATCCAACTCATGACCACGTGTCCAGACTATCCCCATTTCTTTTTGTCTCCGTAAATTCATTACCATCCATCTGGTTGTATGCCTAGAAAACTGGAAGTCTCTTATCATCTTCTTTCCCATCCGCAGTATTCAAGCCACCATCAAGTCCTTTGATTTCACATCTAAATATCGTTTGCTAGGGTTTATACACTTTTGTCATCTTCATAGGCTTGCCATAGCCAAGGGAGTCCACTGTGCTCCTCCACTGTTGCCCTGTTTAAATCTGTATCCACGCTGCAGCCAAAATAACCTTTGAAAACCGCAAATATGACGGTGTATTTTCTGGCTTAAAATCCATCAAAGACTTCCCATTGCTCTTAGGATAAATATCAAAGTCCTTATCAGAGTCTTATTGCCCAGCAGGTCTAGACCTTGCTTACCGCTAAAGCCTCACCTTAAGCCAATTTCCTGCCGGATGTTAAAGTGTTGTCTGTGTGTGTATCTGTGTGTGTTAGTGTGCACGAGTGTGTATGTGTTTGTGTACCTTAGAGAATCATTATAGCACCAACAGGGAATTATCATCTTTCCTTTCACACTAGATCTGTGTTGTTGCCCCACTTGCTGTGTCTTAATACCAGAGAAGACTTAATGCCACTGAGAATTAACAACCATCCTTTGGTGCCCTGCCAGAATCCTTCAGGTCCATGATCCAGAAGCAGCAGGGTCCAGCCCGGTGGCACACAGGCCATTTTAGCTTCCACTGTCCACTGCACACCCTTCTAAGGAGCAACCTCCTTGCCTAGAGTTTTAGCTTCGGGAAAGTGCTTATTAATAATTTCAGTTGCAGTTCCTGGGCTGGTGCTTGTTGTTGGGTGCTGAGGGCTGTTTCTCAAGTGTAATGGCCCTCAACCTGTTAAGAAATTCCCCTCCCCCCTCTTTAATGTCCTGTCATAAGATTAATAGTTCTAACGTGATGTCACATGCAAACACCTTGATAAGATCTTACTTAATGAAAAGCAAGCAGAGACTTTCTTGGAGAACATATGTCTTTGGAGAAGTTCAAAGCAAATTGGAGATAGCATGTAAAATGTCTCAGGAAAAGAAAAAAGTTCGAAATGAGAACATTTATCATTATCATAGATTCATGTGGGCTGTCAAGACACAATAAAGAATTTAACTCATTTTGTCTCTGGCAGCCTTTTCCACAAGGACCTTCATTAATGATACTCCTTGCTTGACTGTTCCTGTTCAGCCACATCGCCCACTGTGGAGGATAGGGTGTGAAATATATCTTTTCAAATGGATGTCATTGATTTTAATATACTTTTAATAGCATTGCAGCTCAGTGTTTTAATTACTCACACTTTTTGGTACTTCCACCCTCCAGCAATTGTATCTAATAAATTGGATAAGCGCAGTAGACTCTTGACACCCAGATATTAGCTGTACAGTGTATACTGTGAGGAGACCATTTTCTCTGTGGTGGACTCAGGGATGGGTCAAAGGTGTGCTCAGAGGATCCGGTCACTCTGGCCTGCTGCCTACAGATGAGGGAGGCTTTTACACGCTCAGGTGTAGTGCGACACTCTTCTCTGCACTGTGGCAGCATCACCAGGAGAATCCTTGACTTGCTGTTCAAATGACAGCTTCATTCTGCCATGAGTCAACCCTGCCTAGTTTACCCCAATCATAATGCAACACTTCTTCTCCTCTGTGCTTTACTCATCCTTAGCGCTTAGCGTTAGTATTTAGCTTCTCATATTTTATTCTATTTAATTCTATTTGTATACATTTTGCCCACTCTTACAGGCTGAACTGTCTCCCCACAAAATTCATGTGTTGAAATCCTAACCCCCACTCTCTCAGAATATGTTATTTAGAAATAAGGTTGTGACTGATGCAATTAGCTAAGTTAAGATGAGGTCATACTGGAGCAGGGTAGGTCTTTAATCCGATATGATAGGCTTCCTTGTTAAAAGAGAAAAGGTACAGAGGGACAGGTACAGAGGGAAGATAATGTGAAGACACAGAGAGAACACCATCTACAAGCCAAGGAACACCCAAGGTTACCAGAAGCTAGGGGAGAGGCAAAGAACAGATTGTCCCTACAGACCTTAGAAGGAATCACCTCTGCCAACACCTTGATTTCAGAACTAGCCACCAGAACTGTGAGACAATAAATTTCTGTTGCTCTAAACTACCCAGTTTGTGGTACTCTGTTAAGGCAACCCTAGGAAACTAATACGTCCACTAAAGTATGAATTTCTTAAGGACAAAGATCTAACTTTATTCATCTTAGTATCAACCTGAAATAGTACCAACATGAGGTCATACTCAATAAATGGTTTATTGAACTTAATTACATGAGAGGTGAAGAATGACAAGACACAAAGCTGATTTGTTAGGGAGTAAAGACTGACGATGGTAAAGGATGGACTCATCCATTACCAGGATAAATGGGGTGGGAGGAGATGATACCAAGGGACAGATATTTTAGCAAGGATGGCTCAGGTCCACAGCCATGAATGGCAAGCAGTTGCCCAAGCACCCCTTAGAGGCAGGCAAGCAGGTTCAAGAAAATCCTGCAAGGCTGAACATTAGGTTCTAGTTTGCATTTATTCAGCTGGCTTACATTGGGACAATAAACTCCAATCCATAGTGGTGTGGCTCAGGGAAACAGTGCTCTGTAGATAAAAGTTCTTGCAAAAACCGGAAGGCAAATCACAGGCGAGACTGTGGGACACAGAAGAAAGGATTGATACCGAGCAACTAGGATTCTTCAGAAAATCTCATATGTATGAGACCAACACAGGGAGTCCCTGGGAAGCCTGATGAAGACCTGGTGCTGATCTGAAGCCTAGGATCCAGTTTGCATTTGCAGGTCTGGATAAAGACAGATCTGTCTGCAGGTGGTCTCTAAAAAACACTAGTTTCTATATAGGATTATAATAGAGTTGCTTGCGTCTGAGATAAAGTAACTTGACACAGCCCATCTATTTTTGGTATCAGTTCATATCTAATTGAAGTGAATAACTATAACTGTAAACCAGCGATTGACTCAAGGAGAAGTTGCAAAGTAGCTGTTCCAATTATGCAAGCAGCCTATGGGGGTTTTCTGTTAGGCCTGTATACTTGGCCCAGTTTCCCTTTCTTCAAAGTTGGAATTAGTTGCCAAAATGACCACTTGGGAGCATTAGTCGAGGTGTTGCTGGCCTGGCCCTTGTCATCATTTATGGCCTGATTCTGGACTTAGAGTTTGGCATGGAACAAACTGATTAAATCCCTCTAGTTTTCCTTAACACTTTAAAAATTCTTTTCAAGTAGCATATAGAATAATGTTGGCCTAAATTGCTTTCATTTACATATATCTAAATGCAAATTCTTGGACTGGATTCTAGAGAAAAAATCATAGCTGTCCTACTTGTAACAAACATTTGCAGTGTAAAAATGTCTAGATGAAAATAAAGCATGACTAAGCCAGATGGATGGTGAAGTGACATAACTAATAAGAGTTTTTAAAAAGTAATTGGTTTTATGATTTTGTAAGGAACAAGTGACAATCATAGAAAACTTGAAAATACAGAAAATGATAAAGAAAAAAAATAACCCACGATTCCACTACCTAAAGAGAACAACCGTTGAGGTTTTCCTGTGTCTTTTCTCTACCTAGAATGTCGTGTTCCTTTTAATCTTCAAATCAACTTTAATCTAAGGTCTCACCAGCAGAGTTGGAGGAAAGGTTCAATCATTATTAACCCTTATATTGCATGGAAGTTGGGTGAAGGGATGTCTTCCCCAAAATGTTATGTGCTCTTTTGCAGTCTCAAGAACATTCTGGAAAGGGATTTTTTTTCTTCATTCTATACTGGTCACTACAGGTATCTAACTTTTTAAAGCCAGGCATAGGGATCCTTGCTATGGCCTCCCAGTGCACGGTTTTTACTACTTAGCCCCTGCCTCCCCTGTTTCCCCCAATCCTTCACCATATACTTGAACTATCCCTCCAAGTCATATTACTAGTGGGCTAGGTGTCACCAGTCCCTAGATGTGGGGGCTGGTCTCCATTCACTGAGGAACCTGGGAAAAAAATCCCAGCTACTTCCCAGGGATGGGAGAAGTTCCCTATACCTCTGGCCAGTTCTCCTGTTTCCACCTCCCCTCCTCCAAAAACACTAACCTCCTGGTCACCACGTCTCACAACCTGGCATAATCTCCTCCAGGAGGCTGGGTGCAGGTGGGTGTCAGATCTGCTGTCTGTCTGGCCACTTTTGCTTTTGCCCACCCTCCCACCAAATCTCAGCTGAATTAAGAGAACACAGAGACTTGGTGACCTTTTCTAAATGGCAAGGGAAAAAACACCCATCAACAGGAGAAACAAACGTGTGCCCTGAGGAGCCGGCCTCTTTCCCAATTCCTAAAGTGCCACCCACTTTCTGTTGTTTGAAGAGTAAAGTCAACGTGAAGAACTAGACTGTGGTGTAAATCAGGGTGTAAATGTTTAATTTACTTCTGGTTCTACTCATATTTTTTATACAACCTTAAAGAAAGTAGACTTCAAAAAAATGAATTTCTTACTAAAATGAATTTCTTACTAAAATTTTTTGGCCATCTATTGGATATAATTAGGATCATACCATATATATGATTCTGAATTCCATTATTTTATTTACATTATAAGGAAACATTTTTCATTGTTGTTAAAACCTCTAAGCAAACATGATTAAGAGCTGCATAGTTGTTAAGCATGAGTATGCATCAGTGCACATAATATTGGGTTGGACAGTGTAACGTAGAAGTTAAGAGATGAAGCAATGCAACCAGACTGTCTGGATTCCAATCCCAGCTCTGGCACTTATTACTAGCATAATCTAGGGTAAATTAATTAACCTCACTGAGCCTCAGTATCCACATCTGTAAAATGGGGGCTGATAACACTACATATTCGTGTTGTTGTCAACATTAAATGAGTCAAAATATGTAAAGCCCTAGGAGGAGTGTCTTGAACACTGGGGCAATGCCGACTATTATTTCAGTACATTGTCATGCTGTGTCATTAAACTATGGGCTCTCCACAGCCACCTCTCTGTTTGAATCTGAGCTCTATCATCTATCATCTGTGACCTTGGGTAAATCACCTAGCTTCTCTGAACTTCAGTTTTCTCACCTGTAGAACAAAGAGTAGTACACCTCTTCAGGGTTGTTGTGCTGATTAAATCCAAAATTAAAGGTAAATTCCTAAGCACAAGTCCTGGCATAAATTAAGTGCTCAATATATTATAACCTAATCTTTTCATATCCCCTGTACCTGAAACAAAGCCTTCTGAATAGTAAGTGCTCAAAAAATATTTTTTGAATAGCTGTTATTCATCAAAGAGCTGGGTCACAATGTACTTATGTCAGTGTAAATGTTTGTAAAAGACTCAGAATGGTACACACTAAGCTGATTATAGAAAATGCCCATGTGGAATGAGATTGGGGAGAGTTAAGGGGATTTCGCTTTTACTTAAAGTTTACAATGAAAATAAATTCACGTTTTAATTTTATTATTCAAAACTATTTAAAAATAATTAAACTGGGGGGAAAAAAGGTAAGAACAAAGTCTTGTAGTGTTCTGGGTTTAGTGGATGGTCACAATGATACAAGTAGCATGAGGGAAGAAGCAGGGTGGCATATATATTCCAGATCTTTCCAAGAGGCTTCAGATCTCACTTTCTTTGACCTTCCTTTTGAGCCCAAATCTAACAGCCTACCCAACAGAGTCAGAATTGGGTTTTTTTTCTGAATGAGTAGCCTCCATATATATACAAAAGATTTTCTTATAAATTGGGCTAAATTTTTTTTGAAGATTATTTTTATACCACCATTCAAGGGACACAGATCTGTCAAAGTAATAACTCATTGTGACACAGTGTTCTCCAAGTGAAATGCTTTTATTGTAATATAGTTCATTAAAAGTTTCTTCGTGTTGAGATGAAGTGGTAAAGTTGCCTTGAGTTTCTATAGAAAAAGATCTTAGCTTCATTGGCCAGATCATAAATTTCCCAGGGTTTGATATTTCTCTGTGTGATGATGGTTGCCCAGGTCTTGTTAATGGCCCCACCCATATGTGCACCTGGTAAAGAGGCGATTGGTTTGCTCTATAGCAGAGTCTCTTTGTGGGGGGTGAGGGGAGGGGGGTCAGGCAGGCCATCTCCAAGCAGCATTTGGCAACAGCTGTTCACAGATGAAGACACTGTGCCCGAAGCAGAACGTGATATCCATGGAAGAGGCTGGCAATTCATTCCACCTGTCAGTACATGGATGGAATGAGTTGGCCATTGGGTGCACTCTCTTTCTGCTAGGACCCAGTTCAGACTAGCTTGGAGTTCAGCCTATCTCTTCTGCCTTGTACCTCATTCCTTTCTGTAGAGGAACTACCACTTAGCTGGAAGTGTATTTGAAATTGTGGTCTGAAGCCTGGGGCAGTCACTTGTCCCAGAGAAAGGAGAGGCCCTCAGGTGCCAGGCTGACAGGAAGCCCTGTGGTCTTTGGCAAAGTGTTTGTGGATCCGAGATTTCAGAGAAGATGGCGCAAGTTAGGGCACACACCACAGTACCATAATCAGAAAGGAAAGAAAAGACTTGGGCTTAATGGAATAAATCCTGGACAAGAAAACCATTTAAATGACAGCCAACTCGTGCAAGATTGGAAGTAAGTAAAATGCCATCTGATTGTCTTCTGTCCCTTCCTGGTGGTCTCCCTCCCTCTGAAGCCTTGTTATGGCGGAAAGCACTCAGGACTGGAGGTCAAACAGACATTGGTTTGAATCTTGGCATTTCAATTTACTAGAGGTCTGACTTTGGCTATGTTCTTTATCCTAGAAGACCCTCAGCTTCCTCATCTATAAAAAGTGGATTAAAATATCTATCTCACAGGAATGTGGGGAAAGAACAATGACATAAGGCAGTTAGCTTCTGGTAGACATGTGATATTAATAACCACGGTTGTAGGTGGCTTTTACGTACACTCAGAAGATAGGACCTGCCCAGTCGCAGGCCCTTAACAACCTGATGTCTGCAAGCTGTCAACTGACTTTTTGATTTAATAACAGAATTGTAGTATTTTTTCACAGGTATTATAGTTTAATAAAAGATATTTATGACAGTCTTCTCGTTACTTTAAAATTTTTGAGCAGGTCGAACTACAATGAGATACAATTTTGCACTCACGACCATGGCTACAATCAAAATAATGGGAAATAACAAGTGTTAGCGACAGTGTAGAGAAATTGGAATCCTTGTACGATGCTGGTGGAATGTAAAAGGTGCAGCCACGGTGGAAAACAGTTTGGTGGTTTCTTGAAAAGTTAAACTCAGAATTACCAAATGACTTAACAATTCCACTCCTAGGTGTATAGCCAAAAGAGTTGAAAACAAGGACTCAAACAGATATTTTTACCCTAATGTTCATTACAGCATTAATCATAATAGACAAAAGGCAGAAACAACCTTAGTGTTCATCAACAGATGAATGGATAAGAAAATGTGTTTTATGCATATAGTGGAATATTATTCAGTCATAAAAAAGAAATGAAGTTCTGATACATGGTACAATATGCACAAACCTTGAAGACATCATGCTAAGTGAAATAAACTGGACACAAAAAGACAAATATTATATGATTCCACTGATATGAAATTTCTAGAATAGGCAAAGTCATAGAGACAGAAAGAAGACTTGAGGTAACTAGAGGCTGGGGGAGGGGAGAATGGAAAGTTACTGCTTAATTGTTAGAGTTTCTGTTTGGGGTGATGAAAATGTTCTGGAAGTTGACAATACTGAGGGTTGCACAATATTGTGAATGTAATTAATGCCACTGAATTGTATGCTTAAAAATAGTGAAAGTGGCAGATTTTAAGCTGTATATATTTTACCACAGTAAAAAATGCTTTACAAAATAAATACTTAAATACTAAATATACTATCTCTAAAAAAAATTTAGTAGGTTACACATGGTTCAAAAATAAAAGCAGTAAACACTGATAATTCTTATTCCTTTCCCTGATCCCATCCATCTTGTTCCTTTCCACAGGTAACCACTGTTATTAATTTCTTAAGTATCCTTTCAGTATATCTTTATGCAAATACCAAGCAAGAATAAAGATGAATTCTTATTCCCTCTTTCCATATAAACATATATTGCTATATATGAACTGCTCTGTGTCTTCATTTATCCATTTAAAGATACAACGTAGTGTTCGCTTCAGCAGCACATATACTAAAATTGGAACAATACAGAGAAGATTAGCGTGGCCCCTGCACAAGGATGACACACAAATTCATGAAGCTTTCCATTTTTTTTGTTATAAAGCAGAAACTGACACACATTTGTAAAGCAATTACACTCTAATAAAGATGTAAAAAAAAAGAAAAAAAAAAGATGCAACCTAGAGATATTTCCGTATCAGTATATAATGAGCTTCCCCGTTCTCTTATACTGCTGTATAATATTCCATTGTGTGAATATCTCATAGTTAATTTAACCAGTCCCTTATTGATGGAACTTGAGTTGTTTTGAAGTTGTGATATTTAGAGTTTTTCAATGTATAACTGTATATATTTTTCATTCATATGTGCAATTTTTACTGAAGGATCAGTTCCCAAGATTGGGATTGCTAAAACCAAAGGGTAATTGCACTTATAAGTTTGATAGCTATTCCTAATTCTCCTCCATCAAGACGGCACCCACCAACAATGCTATGAGGATTCCTGTTTGTTCAAAGGGTCACCAAAAAAGTGTGTTAAATTTTGGTATTGCTAATCTCATTAGTAAAAAATGGTATCTGAGTATATTTTTAATTTATATTGCCCTTATTATGATACCAGTTTGGCATCTTTTTATATATTTAGAGGTCATTTATATTTCTTTTTCTATTGATCAAACGGTTTTCAGAATCCAAAGGAATGAAAGGCTAATGGTAGTTTTTCAGACTGGGGCCAGTGGAAGGTCCATCTAATTCTCCCTACTCTCATTCCCATGATACACATACCTGCTTTCAGCTATCCTGAGAGTGGGTGGAAAGAGCATTGCTTTTGGCTGGAGGGGGATGAGGTCTGGAGCAGAAGACGGTCTGTCCTCTAAGCACACTGGGTCACAATTCACATGAAAAGTGAGCTTTCAGTCAATAAGCCTAATAAAACCACTTTGTCTAATGTCCTACCAACATTTTCATGCAACTTCCAAAGAGCTGCCTGTGAAAATCTCCTCAAGAAAGATGATCACCTGAGCTTGCAGATTTCGTACTATATAGCTCCACAGTTTCTTGGGAGAAACCACAAAGTCATTCAATCATTCCCTTTGAGATAAGAATAAATAACAACAATGCCACATAAATAGCATCAGTTGGCTGTAGGGGCAAGCTGTCATTTCCAGGAGCGGGATGTGCTTTTATATCCAAGGGTACAGCATATAATCACATTAAAAAATTCCAAGGATAGCAGAAATTCAATCGGGTCGGTTTTGTCATGAAGCAGCCTGCAGGTGTTCCATTTAGATCAGATGCTACATTTGCAAGCCAGAAGGAAAGAAGAGGGCTTTGGCTTAATTCATGGAATCTCAGAAGAAATTGAACATTTTTTTTTTCCCATGACAAACTGGAATTTGCCTCAGACGAGCTTGACATATTGCTGGCCTGTGGTCTAAATTTGTCTGAGACTGTCACGTCACTCTTCCAAAGTTGCCAGGATCAGAGGCCAGAAGGAAAAAGAATGGGGCTTTTCTAAGGCTGCTGAATGATAACTTCCCCACAATCTGTCGTGATGTGTCACTGAAAGTGTCTATGTGACTAAGGTCAGAGAGGAAAACAAAAAGAGAGGCATTCTTGAGCCCAGAAGTGGCTTCTGGTAAAATAAAATAACCAAGGGACAGACAGGATGGGTTCAAGACATCTGTAACTAATCTGGGCTGGATCAGCATTTCTAAGTTTTTAACCAAGAAATATTGATTTATGTTTATTATGCTTTATGGCACTTTAGAGCAATTTATAACACTTACATTAAGCAATGGATGGGCTGGGAGAAAAGCCAATATGGGCATGAAGAAAGATGAAGTGCTGTCAGGAACAGCAACTTTCAAGTATCAGGTGCAATTTCTTGTTTTTGCATTTTATCTGAACTATTTAACATGAAGCAAGAAAATGATTATTGATTTTTAAGTTACACAAACACAAGAAAATGAAAGAAGTTGAATAAACCTAAAGGAATTCTTAAAATACACACACATACACACATGCATATATCCTCAACAGCTACAACGAAAAAGCAAAAATAAAGCCCTTCTCTATAGGCTTATTTTAAAACTATACTTAAGTAGTGCCACTATGTAAAATAAAGGAAACAAATAGTACTGTATAAAATATGAGTTTTTATTTTAAATGAGTTAGTTTAATAAAATGCAAACACTGCAGCTAAATACTATGGCTATTTGCCAAAATAGTCACTTTTCTTCTCTAATGAATTTTGATGAAGCAGGAAAGACTTCAGAGACCAGAGACACTTTCCTTATACGTGTCCCACAAAAGCAGTTCCAGGATTTAGCATCAAGTAAACAAATGAAAGTATGTAAAGTAGTCTCAAGAGACCATAGTAATGGGTACTGAAAAATAGTTTTACAGATAGAGAAGTCGCTCATTCTTTTCATACTTATCGATTAGTATCATCAATAGTTATTGTAAGGAAACACTTTCAGAGCTAGAAAGTTGCCAAAAGCATTTAATCTAATTAATTACTGTTATCATTAGCAATTTTAAGTAGTGAGACATTTACTTGGGTATACTCTACATCTCCTTAAAAACACAGCCCTGGTTCAAAGAAGACCCCAGGCTACGTAAGAATAAAATAGAAGGTGGGAGTGAGGTGGGTCACAGTGAAATTTTGGGGGATGAATATAATTTTCAATCATTTTAATTTAGAATTTTTCCTTTAGGAGAATGTCTATGATTCTGTGGAAGTCTTATACGCATCACAGAAGAATTGAGTTTTGAGTTGAGTTTGCAAAGTCTCAAGGAAAGTGATTTGATGATATAAGGAGATGCAGTTCTAAGAAAGTGAGGAAAACATCAGATAGAAAGTTTGGGTTTGGTGGATGAGAGATGGAATAAGGTATGTCTGATAAAATTGATAATAATAGTAGAAAATAGGTGTGATTTTAGCAGGTGAAGTAATACTAGCATGGAACAATGAAGACAAGATTAAATATTACTTCATTGTATATGAACAAACAAACAAAAAATTTAGAAGGGAGAAAGCTGAGTATAAGGATAAAGGAAAGAATATGAAAGAGTAGACCTCAAGAGAAATTGGTTCAGTTTGATTTTGGGAAAATCTGGTCCATAATAGGGAAATGAGTGG
This sequence comes from Balaenoptera acutorostrata, assembly GCF_949987535.1. NCBI lineage: Eukaryota > Metazoa > Chordata > Mammalia > Artiodactyla > Balaenopteridae > Balaenoptera > Balaenoptera acutorostrata. The sequence goes on from NC_080067.1 coordinate 123,440,758, forward strand.
GCCCATGGAAGAATATATTTCCCAATTATTTAACATCATGACCCTTCTCAGTCCAATAACAATGCTGAATTCCACTTACTGGTTTGTACTGTAGGATTTAGGTGGGCAGTTAGGGCCCTTCAAAGTGTGGTCTTAATAATATAAGGATATATTGCTCCAATGCTATAATGCTCCAATTATAATATAATATAATATAATGCTCCAATGATATTTCCCTAAACTCTCTATCACTGCAATCAATCTATTCCATATGTCCTCAGAACTCACAAAGGGCCTCCATTTATGGCGGATTGTATTCCTTGGCTATTAATGGATACTTGGATGCTTCGTTCAACCGTCAGCTTCCCATTCCCTCTCTCAGTCCCTGGAACCATAGCACTTCATCACACATAGATTCTCTTTTTTAGGGTCTTGTTGCTCTTTAAGCAGCCCTCTTGGTTAAGATTCCTTCAGAATGGCTCAAGGCCAGCTCCATGTGCCCCATGGGGAAACTGAGCCTATTGGGGAAAGTCCCAGCTCCTTCCCAGGACCCCCCCTTGCTCTGCCACCCAGTGGGCAGCTTTAGTTACTCCTATTGCCTTTAAATTTTTTAAGTTTGTATCTGGTCTCATTCCTTATTCCTATGCCTCCCTCCAGTTCCAGGAATACAGATCAAGCTATTCACTCAAAGCTCAGACTTGGCTTGAGAAGGTGAAGCAGAACACTCTGATTACCCCTTCCTCTTCAACAATTCTCTTTTCCTGGCTGCTATGGCAATTTTCTATGCTGGCAGAATCAGTTTCACACACTTAGCATGTCCTTTTCAGGGGGGTCTGTCCTCCTCACTTCACTTGGGTATGTTTACTCTCAGCCTTTGCTGCTTCATACAAAACTGAGTTTAATGTCCAGTTACACTTAAATATTTAACTGTATTTAATGTCTTGTTCTTATATAATATCAAAGGTAGAAAGACTCTTTGGTGCTCTCTCATATATCTCTTTCCAAAGAATGTCTTATTGTGTTAGTCATTCCTCCTTGACTTAAATATACTTACTGGTGTTCAGTTCATCACTTCTGTGGCAGCCAGCTCATTGCAAGCTACCCCACATAGCTAGATTTTCCTTTTATTAACATACCATTTCTCTCACTGTAACTTTGCCTTACCTGTCCTGGTTCTGTCCTTCAGAGCAAACACTTCTTTTTCAGTGTTAACTCCTAGGATTGTTTCAGAATTCAGTGCTGTGTAAAGATGGCTGGGTGGTCAGTAGAGAGAAAATGGCAGAGATTGGAAGTAGTGACTTAATTAACTGAACCCAAGGAAAAATGGTGGCCCAGAATCCTATCACCAAGATACAGCAAAGACAATACGGTTGCAAGCAGGAATTAGGGATAAAAGGCAGAGTGATATTTTTTGTGGGCATGTTTGTGTGTATCAATGGCTTGCTTAATTCAGGGTCAATAGCATGAGGACATGGCTGTGGATGAACAGACAAAAGACTGTAATAGGACATCTGAAAGAAATCTCCAAAAAATGAAGTGAGGTTAGCTTACAGCATTGTGTGCTTGAGTAGGGAGTGGGGGCGGGGGGATATAGGTAGAGCAAAAAGTTTAAAAATTAAGATATTTTATATTACAATGTCTCTTTAGGCAGTCAATGTATAATCATCCTCTTCTAACAAGAAAACAGGAGCTTAAGGGAGCTGACCTGGCCATGATGGCCGTGTGGGAGTGAAAGTTGGTGCCCTGTGAAGCCAAAACTCGCAGAGAAATACCCCTGCTGAAATCCCAAGAGTTTAGCAAGAGCTTGAGGTTAAAAAAAAAATTAAAGCAGTTCCAATGGAGTGCTAAAATAGCAAGAGACCTTAAATCCAGGATTTGGGAGATGAAAAGTACTGGAAGATTAAAGAGCTGAGCGTAGCAGGTCAAGTAGGAAAGCCTAAGGGTGATAGCCAAATATCTGAGAGGAGTCTGACGGTCATAGCTGCATTCTATGATCTCTGAACCATGTTGAGTGAGTAGATCAGTTTCATTGAAAAAGCCTAACGATCAGTTGTTTTTACTGAGTCATTTCATTCAGCATAGCTAGAAGTTGTAGGGACAGAAAACTTCTGGAATTGGAGTAAACCCAATGTCCTGCATAGTCCACCTTGATAGACATGATATTTTCTTTGTTGGGTGCTTCTAATTTATCTGATGGGGTGGTGAAATACACCAAACCATTGACCTGATCCCTTGAAGCCTGAGTGTCTAAGTCTGTTTCAAACTCTTCCAAGAGGTGGCAGTCTAGGTGACCAAAGGAGGTCTTATCATTGAAAGGTTTGCTCCAGAGTTAGGTGATTGACTTTGGTCAGTGTCATTTCCTTAAGAAATCAATGCTGGGAAGGAATTTCCTAGTTCCTTCAAAGGCAGAGGTCTTGGTGTCTATTTACATAGGGTAGAGTAGACCAGGAACACAGTAAATGTTAATCCAGATTTTAAATGTCAGAAAATTACAGATGTGAAGAACCAGGCAAATTCTTTCCTTTCCCAGAGAAGTTGTTTCTACCATAAATGTAAAAAAGTGGAGAACAAGTCAATGGTAATCAGCAGTGGACCCCATAAATTACTGCATTATCTCTAATCATCTTCAGGGACATTCCACCAGTACATAGTCCTGTATCATACTATCATACTGCCCAGACAAAACATGGCCCAGAAACTCCATTTGGGTTCTTGAGCACACATTTTTTTTTTTTTTTTTTTTTAAGAAATTCACGTTCTTTTATTTATTGATTTATTTTATGACTGTGTTGGGTCTTCGTTTCTGTGCGAGGGCTTTCTCCAGTTGTGGCAAGTGGGGACCACTCTTCATCGCGGTGCGCGGGCCTCTCACCATCGCGGCCTCTCTTGTTGCGGAGCACAGGCTCCAGACACGCAGGCTCAGCAATTGTGGCTCACGGGCCCAGCTGCTCCGTGGCATGTGGGATCCCCCCAGACCAGGGCTCGAACCCGTGTCCCCTGCATTAGCAGGCAGACTCTCAACCACTGCGCCACCAGGGAAGCCCCTTTGAGCACACATTTTTTAAGGTTGGTCCTGGGATGGTGCTCTTGCTTGGCCTGAGGTTCTTGTAAGACTAGATTCATTAAACAGATCAGGATCTTGTCTAGACAAATGATGATGAGTCCTTGATCGAAGGCACCTTGCTAGAGGACGGACACCAGTCTAATGGCATTCAGAGTTGCTAAGGGTTGTCTGGGTGTCTGCCTTTCATTCAATGCCCTTCCAGACCCAGACAAGGTTGCAGGTGCCCCAAATATCCAATAATTCATTCACCAGAGAAGCAGGAAGAGGCCATAGCACCTGGATGGTGTTTCTAATTTGGCTTGGTCTAAGGTAATGGAGAAGAGAGAAGAGGAGGTAAAGTTCTCCTATGGAAAGGGTAATGATTTCTGCCCATGCACTGAAAACCAGGTGTGGAGAAATCACAACCAGTATCATATGACCACAGCATGAGACCCTGGCAAGGTCCAAGGATGGCTCATCTGAGTGTAGCAACCAGGGCTCAGGTCACAGAGGGAGGATGGCTGCCCTGAAGTGGGACTTTTGTGTAGCTGCTGCAAAAATGGATGACGACAGGAGATGAGAAATGACTTTGGAGTAGCCAGAGAGAAGGCATCTGACAGGTAGAGGAGCATTGCACCAGGCTCAGTTAGCAGGGGTCAAGGACTGACTGTATCTGCCAAGTAAACTGAAAGTGAGAGAGAATACAGGTCCTGCATAAGCCCCTGAGAACAGAATGGAACTGCAGAGGTGATTCCAGGGGTGATACTTCTAGGGGGTCCCAGCAACCAGAGAACATTCTTTTACCACCAAGAATGATCTCAGTTCTTTCCATTACTCATGTATAGTGTCTTCCCATGCTATCAGCAAGAGGAAAGTTTTCCTTGTTTTGAACAATAAAAATTGTGTTTAACTTAAGCTAGTTTGTTATCTGTCTTACTGGAACACTTTGTTTATTAACAGGATTCCACCCCCCTCCCCTAATAGTACTAGTTGCTTCTCTTTGTTTTCATCTTTGTACCCAGAGACTCATTTTAGTCAAGATCTCAATGTGTACCAAAGAATGCTAATTTCTGACTTCTTTGCCAAAAAAATTCTTGCCAAGTGGAGATCAGTTTTGAAAAACCAAAGAGAAATGTACACATCTTAAAGGTTTAATTGTATTATTTCCCTCTTTATACTTTGATTACTTTGAGAGCTGGGACCTTCACAATATACTCATTGTTCAGCTGGAAACCCCGTGAAGTGGTAACCTGAACTCCTTATCCTGAGGCCACTCGAAGGCATCTCCATCCAATGGTGTCTGTGGACCCCAGCAGAGAGGTGGGGAAAGAGTCATTAAGTCCCTTGAAATTGCTTTCAGTGCACTGAAAAGTGGTTGGGCCATTTCAGGCCGTTGCAGTGTGGCAGAATGCCCTCTGCTTACGTCAAGCAGTGTTTATAAATTAGAAATTACCAGCCATTTGGTGCCTTGCTGATCATTCAGAGTCCTGGAAGACTGTGCCGATGTGCCTGGGGCAGGGTTGTTACTGGACCAAACAAAGCGTAGCTCTTGGTTAATCAGTCATGATTTCTCTATCTGGTGGTGTGACTGGAAATGACTTGAAAGTATATGTCTCTTCAATTGCAGTGTTATGTGGCTAATTATTCCAACTAAAAGCAACTATGAAAAGAGTTCTTTGAAAGTTCTGTTGCCAAGCATAGAAACTGACCATAAAAGTCAGAGACAAAGATAGTCCCATATGATTGTCTCCAGATATATTTTACTCATCTGGTCAAAAACGGTTTGTTGAGTACTTACTATGTGTCCAACATGAAGCATGATTGAACAAACACCCTCCCCTACACACCATTTTTTTTTTTTTATTGAGTCATTACTAAGTACTTGAAACTATTTTAAGCCTTTTATGTGTATTAACAGATTTAATCTTTACAACAACGCTGGGAGGAAGATATGCCTAATGATCCTATTTTACAATTGAAAAAAACAGGCTCAGAGAGTTAAGCAAGTTTCCTGGGGTGGGGCCCACACCTAGCAAATCCCGGAGCTGTGACAGGAATGCAACAGAGAGCTCTGGAGACCAGTTTTATCTTTTGTTTTTTTAGATGTCTTGACTTCATGCCCACTGGTGGTGAAACTGGGAGCTAGTGACAATGATGGCCTCTGGATTCACTTGGGTATCTGAGAAGCTCCTGTGACCAAGTCCAGATGATCCCTATAGGCCTGCCTTTTCCTCTCCAGGAAACTAGAGCAACTGGAAACCAGTAGCTGCCCATCCTCAGCCCAGGCCAGTATCCCCTGAGTCTGATCCGTGCCTGCAGCCTAGGCTGAGCATGGATGGATGTCCCTGAATTCAGGCCACCTACCTCAGTTTCTCCCTCACTCCTTGTCATCTTGAAAACCAGTCCTGCCATGACTTTCCCATCCACTTTACAGCTCTGTAGCAGACTACAGCCACTGCTTTGGTGTCATCGGAGGCTGGGAAGAATAAAGTGAGAAGAAGAGAAAATATTTTGACCAAAGGGCAAATGGTCCGAAAGAAACAATGAAACAGACTTTAATTAAATGTGGCAGATTGAACACATACGCTTATCTCCCAAAAGCCCCTGAAGGACAAAATCCAAGAGAAGAGCAGGTATAAAAGCAGATGAGTCATGGGCAAGTGATAACTCAAAGAGATTTGACCTTTCTGGAAATTTACACCCCTGATGGAGAGAAACCAAGAGCGACAACAGAACCCTAAAGACTCAGGGACCAGAAGCAACCGGCAGCTCAGAAAGAGGAGGTGGGAAGGCGGCTAAGCCCAGATGAATCGATTGAAAACTTGTAGGGAATAGTTGTATCCCCTGATTGCCTTTTCTCATTTACACAGCTGATCAGCTGTCCCTCCTGACTGCAGAAGAAATGAGGTCATCATCAAGAGTCCCATCAAAGTGAGGCTCTGGACTGGTGGACCCCAGACACACTGACCACAGAAGGGAGGCCAACACTGAAAATGAAGGCATTAAGTGATCATCTGCATTCTAAATGGTGATATTCCTGGGCCACACTTTCTACTCCCTTCTCCTGGAGGTCCCAGATTGAAGCTGCCAGACTTATATCCTACTTGGCAGGAGAATGGAGGACTAGTTTTAGCAGAATTTACTAGTCTGAGAGAAGACACTTGCAATCCATAAACCTGGATTTCTCTAGAAACTGAGAAAATAGAAAATGGAGGGTAGGAAATAATAAAAGAAAATGTCATAGAACTCCTTATATGAATGCTAAAATAGTACCTGCATATAGTGAGCACTTAAATGTCTGGAATGCAAATCCTAAAGAATTCATGTATATACAATGTAATGAATGAAAAGGACCCTTATCAGGAAAACCTGAGACAAAGGGAGTTATTTTAAAAGCTTGAAGAGAAGTGTCAGCATCAAAATGGTCTTGGACTTCCCAATAGCCACCCTGGAAGCTAGAAGTTAATGAGCAAAATTTTCACAATTTTAAGGGAAGATGATTTAAAACATAGAATTCTACACCCAACCAAATTATCAGTCAAGTATGAGATAGAATAAAGACATGTTCAGACACACAACAAAATTTAAAACTAATTATCTATTCTCCCCCTCCACACACGCCTCCCCACCCCATAAAGCCCAGACACATTCACTTTCTTGGGAGGATACAGGTCTATGTGCTCCAAATCAAGGGCACAAATCAAGGAAGACAAATTATTCAGGAAATGGGATCCAATGAGAGAGAAGAACTAAGGGAATTCCTGAGATGAAGTTAAAGGAAAGTCCCAGGAAAATAACTGTGCTGAGAATAACAGAGTGATCAATACAGATCAGAATGGTAAAGCAGAGGCTTCTAGGAGGGGTTTCACCAAGAAAACCATAAAACCAGTATGCCCAGTTGCATTCATAAGAGTTTAGAGCTCAATTGGACAGAATATGGTACATTAATGATAGATTCAAGCAAGTAAATGGGACAATTGTTAAATCCAGGAAAAACTAAAAGTTACACAAGTAAGGATGTGTAACTATATATACAGTATATATACTGGTATATAACCACAAGCCTTAAAGTGAACAAAAATTTAACTTAAACATGACTATGCAAACATCCAATGTTGATTTTAAAAAGTATGCTGTAACTGTCATGGAAAGATGGGGGAAATGGAAGTACATAGGCTGGCATTGACATAAGACTACTAAATCCTAATGCTTTTTTAGAAGGAAGTAAACAGAAAATTCATAAAATTGAAAAAAAAATTCTAGAAATAGTTTTAGTTAAAAGAGTATCACTTGACTTTTTAAACTAAGTACACGTATTAGATGGAAATAAAAGGTTAGAAATAAAGAGCAAGGGGAGAAGGCAGAAAGAGAGAAAATGAGGGAGGAAAGTGAAGGATGACAGAGGAAGGGAGGGAAGAAGAAGGAAGAGGAAAGATGGGAAGAACATAGCTTCTCATTAGAAAAGTTCCCAATGACCTGGTACTGAGTGCTCTGGGCTTTTTCAAAGTAGAAAAGGATGAGTACACCAGGGATATCAGGGCAGGTGTGATTTAGACAAGTGGTGAGGACGGTGGAGAGAGGGATTATGTAGCTGGGAGGCACAGTATGAGACAGTTGTTGAAGCAAGTTTACATACAGTGCGTTCGTTCAAGGCTTCTAGTAGCCTATTGAAGAATGCCTTGAAACGAAATGAAAAGATATCTGCCAAGATTAGGTAACTGTTTAAGGTGAGTGATGGTACACAGGAGTACTATCTTTATGATGTTGAAAATTTCCTAGTTTAAAAAGAATAGTAAATGGTACTGTCTTGAAGGAGATGCAGTCCCACCCATGGATGAAAGTATTGTGAAAGGATGGTGATCATCTGCAGATGTGAAGAGTGCCTCTTCTTCCCAATGGACACAGTCCCTGCCAGGGCACATGGATTAGTGAGAAGAATGTGAGTAGAATGTCAGTCCCTTCATGCCTTCTTGGCTGAGTGATTTCAAATTCCCCCTCCCGGTCTCTGATCTACATTCCTCAGTCTGATCTGGGAGGGATCAGAAACCATGGCTTAATGAGTAAGCTGAAGTGGGGGAGGTATCTGCCCACCCCTTCCCTGCTACAGGTGTCCAGGCACAATACAGCATTGAGCTGTGAGAGGGAATAAGCAGTAACTAGGCTTGAATCTAGAACTTTGGGTCTGACCCTGCACTAGACATTTGAGTTGATAAAATGAGATTATATTTGTAACTAAAAGTGATTGGATGAGTTTTTGTTATGGAATTCTCAAGATATCATCCAAGTGGCAAGCAAAAACAAGTTTTCAGGCCAGGCCTAAGAGGACAGTGGACAAGAAATCAAAGTTGTTTTCTGTGTCCAGATGGTGCATTAAAATCGTTATGAAACAATCTTATTATGTTAATGGAGTTTTATCTATTACCATCAGTTAGAAGAATGGGATATCCATATATTACTGTAATTGTTGGGTATGATGCCTTAATACTTAAATATTGTCCAGCAAAACAGTACCATGACTTTACATACCTAAAGAGCAATTCAGAAGATGTTATAAAACTTTAACATGATAAACGGAGAAAGTCAAATAACTCTTCAGTGGTGTCATATTACTTTAACAAAATTAATTTTGAGTTTCCTCAATGCAGTTTCACTTAAATCAAAAAAGTAGTTTGATTTTTACGTCAGGATGTTTTGAATTCATGCATACATACATTTCTTAAAATATCAGTAAATATCATAATGTCAATAAATATCAAAAGGATCTCAGAAGTGCAATGAGTTTTGGAGTTTCCACCATCTTTTGATAAGTGTGCATGGGCCCCTGTATGGTTTTGGTTTTTTAAAAACATTTTTACTGGGCTTCCCTGGTGGCGCAGTGGTTGGGAATCTGCCTGCCAATGCAGAGGACACAGGTTCGAGCCCTGGCCTGGGAAGATCCCACATGCCGCGAAGCAACTGGGCCCGTGAGCCACAATTACTGAGCTTGCACGTCTGGAGCCTGTGCTCCGCAACAAGAGAGGCCGCGATAGTGTGAGGCCCGTGCACCGCGATGAAGAGTGGCCCCCGCTTGCCACAACTAGAGAAAGCCCTTGCACAGAAATGAAGACCCAACACAGCCATAAATTAATTAATTAATTAATTAAAAAAAAAAAAACATTTTTACTGAGATGTAATTCACATATCATAAAATTCACCAAATTAAATGGTTTTAAAATATTCAGAGAGTTGAGTAACCATCACCACAATCTAAGTTTAGAATATTTTCATCACCCCCCTAAAATCCTTTGCCAGTTAGGAGTCATTCTCCAGCAGCAGTCCATCCTCAGCCCAGGCCAATTATACCTGAGTGTGATCCATCCCACAGCCTAGGCACTCCGATCTATATTCTGGCACTATAGAGTTGCATATTCTGGACTTTCACATAAATAGAATTGTAATAGGGAAGAATCAACCTGATTCCATATTGGATCTGCTTCTTTTACTTTAACCTTTGTATTCTATTCCTTTTGCTACAAGTTAGTCAATAAAGGGATGTTGCCTACAGCTTAAAGTACACATAATGGCCCATCTCTGGGGACCCTGCTTTCCATGCTTGAGCGTTAAGCTAAAATACCTTTGTTGGGACTTCCCTGGTGGCGCAGTGGTTGAGAGTCCGCCTGCCAATGGAGGGGACAAGTGTTCGAGCTCTGGTCCGGGAAGATCCCACATGCTGCGGAGCAACTAAGCCCGTGTGCCACAACTACTGAGCCTGCGTTCTAGATCCCATGCTCTAGAGCCCGCGAGCCACAACTACTGAGTCCGCGTGCCACAACTACTGAAGCCCACGCACCTAGAGTCCGTGATCCACGACAAGAGAAGCCACTGCAATGAGAAACCCATGCACCGCAATGAAGACTAGCCCCTGCTCCATGCAACTAAAGAAAGCCCATGCGCAGCAACGAAGATCCAATGTGGCCATAAAAAAAATAAATAAATAAAATAATAATAATAATAATAATAATAATAATAATATAAAATAACTTTGTTTAAGCTCACAGGAAACATCCTGACCAGGCCCACCTGTGAAAGGCTGCAGGAAAGAAGACATTAACACATCCCCTCTGGAGTCTGGCCAGAACCAGGAAATATTTGCAACAACTTATCACCTTTTTTTGATTTACCTCCTCACCTCTTCCTCTTTGTTCTGTAAAAGAAAACAGCATCCAAACCTGAGCAAGATGATTCTTTGGGACACCATCTTCTTGGTCTGCTGGTTTCTGAATAAAGTCACTATTCCTTGTCCCAACAACTCATCTCTCAATTTATTGACCTGTCCTGCTTGGACTCAGTAACAGAATCACACAGTATGTGATCTTTGGTGATTGCCTTCTTTCACTTAGTATGATGTTTTCAAGGTTTATCCCTGTTGTAGCATGTATTGGTAATTTATTCCTTTTTATTGCTGAATAATATTCTGCTGTATGGATATACCATATTTTCATCAGTAGATGAATATTTGGGCAATTTCCTCTTTTTGGCTATTATTAATAATGCTGGTATGAACATTCATGTACATGTTTCTGTGGGGATATACGTTTTCATTTCTCTTGGATATATACCTAGAAATGAAATTGCTGGGTCATAGTAAAGTTAAACATGGTATCTCTATGTTTAACTTTTTGAAGAACTTCTAAATTATTTCCATAGTGGCTGTGTGATTTTACTTTTCCACCAGCAATGTATGAGGGTTCCAATTTTCTTCTTTCTTCTTTTGTTTTCCTTCTTTCCTCCTTCCCTTCCTCCTCCCTCCCTTCCTTCCTCCCTTCCTCCCTCTCTCTGTCCCTCCATCCTTGTCTCCCTCCCTCCCTCCCTTCATTCCTTTCATCTTCTTTCTTGTTTTTTTTTTGATTGTAGCCATCCTAGTGGATGTGGAGTGGTGTCATTGTGGTTTTCATTTGCGTTTCCCTAATGGGTAATGATGTTGCACATTTTTCATGTGCTTCTTGGCAATTTGCACAGCTTCTTTGCATGGCTATTCAAATCCTTTTTAAATAGGATATTAAAAACATATTTTTAAACTGAATTATTTGTCCTCTTATTGATTTGTGAGAGCTCTTTATGATCTCGGTGGCCTCAGCCTTCAGTGGCTTGAAGCAGGATTTCGGTTCCCGACCAGAGATTGAAGTCAGGCCACAGCAGTGAGAGCGCTGAATCCTAACTACTAGACCAGAGGCCAGTGACAAGGCCCTGGCCCTTCATCTTTGTAGAAATGAATTCCCACAAAGGCGGAAAATAGTGAAACAAGTAAAGTGTTTATTAGGAGGAAAAATAGTACATGTGAATAGGCACACGTGGGTGGGCTCAGAGAGAGAGTTGTGCCCTTGTGTTAGCTTGAATCACTTATATGAGGCATTTCTTCCAGGTTTCCTTTGGCCAATCATCTTGCTTTGCCTGGTTCTGAGTCCGTATTTGGTATATCTCAGGGTCCTCCCATGTGTGCATGCGCATCCCTTAGCCAAGGTGGATTCTGGTGAAGATGCCTATGGGTAGGTTGACATCACCTACTGTGTGGCCTCCCCCCTCCCTTTTTGACCTCCAAGGAGCCTTTCTGCACATGTGTAGTCGGGAAAGACTCCTTGACTTCGAGAATGAAGAATATGTGGTCTTTTATTTCTTATCTGGGCAGGGCTCAGCTTCTCCTCCTTCCTGCTATTTTGGAGTATCGGTCCATAGGGGACGAACTCCAACTGTTCAGCCTGGGGCCCATCTATCTCCTGCCTCATTTATATACTCTAAATACCAGTCCTTTATCAGATACATGATTTATAAATATTTTATCCATCCCATTCTATGGGTTGTCTTTTCACTTTCTTTATGGTAACACTTGTGGCACAAAAGTTTTTCATTTTGATGCAGTCCAACGTATCTGCTTTTTCCTTTCTTGTTTATTCCTATGTGTTTTTAAATCAACAATCACTTAATTTTCGTCTGATTAAAGGTGCCCTCAAAAGAAAGATAGCTTGTAAATTTTTTTAAAAAAAGAAGAAAATGAAATTAACCTCAAAAAAAAAAAAAAAAAAAAAAAAGAAAGAAAAAGAAAGGCACTTTGGGATAACTGGCAGAAATTGCCCTAGAATATGTCAGGAAACCTCTATTCTGGTTTCTTCTGCACTCTGACTTATTGATGGCCTTGGTTGGTTGAATGATTACCCTCTCAGAGGATGCGTTCCTCTGTCTTTAAAGTGGAGAAAATAATAATATATGGACATACTATATAGGAATCAACAAATGTTTACTGACTTATCTAGTGTGTGTGAAGTTCTCTGTTAATGCTGGTCTTAGAAGGACCAAGGTATGCTGGAGAGGTTCAATGCTGAGCATATACTACCAGGGATGATATATCTAGTGTGATAAAATTATAAAGAAAATGTTACTCAAGCTTGGTCATTTCATTTAAGACATATTTCCTCCACTCTTCTTGTTTGGCTAACACTACACATTCTTCACATTTCAGATGAGAACTCATTGCTCTAGGAAATCTTCTCCTCCAGGGACTTATTCTCCCCTGTGTTCTCATAGCACCCAGATGTCACCTGCCATTTTGTTCTTACAATAACACTATCATAGTGGTATTATCATCCAGTTTTAAAGATGAGGAAACTGGTAATAGCTATAGTTATGAATTGAACAACTACTATGTGTCAGGGTGTATACTATGTGCCCTACATGAATTCTATCACAACTTCACAACGTCATTATGAAATACTAGCATTACTCACAATCTTAACAGATGAGGAAGCTGAGACTCTGAAATGGCAAGCAATTTCCCCAAATTTATACAAGCAATGAGTCTTGGAGCCAATATTTGAATGCGAGTCTGACTCCAAAGCCATGGACTTTAATGTTCTTTGCTATATTGCTAACAGGTTTATAAGCAGGTCATGGTTTTTAAAAGGAGATGATAACCCCTTACACTGTACCTGCATTATATTGCTTCATCCACAAAGGATCTCCATGTGATTGTTCAAGCTAATAAATTATGTTTCACGCATAATCGATGTAACTGTTAAAGCTTTTCAGGAGACTCATTGGGAAATTATAATGAGAGTGAGATGAAGGCTGCCTTTTGGTTTAAGCATATTCTTGATGAGTACCCCATAGTAAAGTGCTTCATCGTGCAACTCTTACCAACTTTCCTCAGAAGATTCATGTCTGAGAATTAAATATACAAAAGTTGCATGGTGGCGCAAAACATCTTTAAGAATACGATGACTTTTATCATAGATAAGAGGCAAATATCGAAAAGTAGACATGGGTCTCTGGAACTGGAATTAAAAGGTAATAGAAGATTTTATATGAACTCTATTTATATTTGAAAATATAATGCATAAAACATAATGCATACTAACATAAAACATATTAAAGAATAGGAAGCTGACTGTATTGAGGTCATAGCAATAAAGCACACTATCTTTATGAATCTACCCACTCAAAATGAGACTATGAATGTCACGTTACTTCGGTTGGTAAGTACTTTTCTGGTATATCATAATGATGAAAAAGTTATGACCATTTAATTATTAATTTCTCACAAGAAGCATCAGAAAACTGCCTCTCAGGGAACATGAACTTGGTCTAGATTATCGGCAAGCAGTAAGAAAAGTCAATACGTTTCGTGTGCCTAAAAAGTCCTGATGCATAGAACATGTGATCTAAAATAAAGGTCACAATGACTCTGCAAGGCAAGTGTGGTTACCCTTCTTCTACAGATTGAGTAACTAAGGCTAAGAGAGAAAGTTTAAATGGCTGCAGGTTCAGAGCTAGTGAGGTGGCAAAGTGAGATTCAAGTTTAAATCATGCCCCATCACCCATGCTTTTTCTACTAGACTATTTCCAGTCTCAGAATTCCTGGCCTCCAGCCCTTCACTTAAGACACTGGTTCAAGCCACCTTTAGATGAGAAGATAATGAATGCTTCCTAGGAGATTTTAGTCCTCTTCAGTAAGAATCAATTTATCAAAAACTGGAGCAAGCTCAAAAGCTCCATTTTTGGATGATACTAGTGTAATCACCAAGAGTGGCTCCTACTTACATAGTGATAATTGCCAAAGTAGTAAAGACCTCTTGTTCTGATTGCCAGTGTTTCTTTGGAATACTATTCTACCCTGCATTCATTAAGAAGTCATGTGACATCTCTTCTGACCTCTGACGCCAAGCTCTGACCTTTTCGTGGACTCTTCGGGGAACACCCACTGACACTGAGCATTTTCTTCTGCACTGTTCCATGTTCTCTGGCTCTTCAACAAGAAAAGATAGTGTGATGTCCTCTGTAAAACCTAAGAAATCAAACTGTCATGTTATTCACTTTGTCCTAAAATAATGTACATGTTTTTAGTGTGACAGAAGTGTGTCTGGTGACAAGAAGGCAAACATAGCTTGCAAAGTTTCCTGTAAGAATCTGGAGGAAAACTGAAATCTGGGAGCAATCTAGAAGCCAAGTTTGTGGCCATAAATGTAGTATGCCACTTGATGGGAACTGAGCACCTTCCCTAAGAGAGTCCTAAACAGAAACTTGGGGTCACAGGAGACCAGCCAGAGACTATTCTGAGGTTGACGTTTCCTGAAGCCCTTCCAGATGAATCCCAGCCATTAAAACATCATGGTCTCTTGGGACCTACATATTTAGATAGTTTCCTCAGAAAACACTGATATATGCCTGTATTCATGCTCTATCTGTTTCTTGCTGTGGTCCTTTTAATATGCGTTTCCTCATACCTCAGCAACAAATGAGGTCTTTGAAAATAGATTACCCAGTGCCTTGTCTTTCTCTACAGCACCTCCCCTCCTCAAGACCCCCCCTCCCCGAGCACAGTCCGGACCCCCATTATTGGTAAGTGGAGAGAAGCTGATCTGTGATGATAGAGGCCAACTAAAGCCTTAGGTATCCTGGAAGGGAGCTCTGAAGAGGGGATTACCTGTTTCTGTCCCCGTTGTGGCCCGAGTGGCTGGGTCTTTATACTTCCACACCTTTGTTCATCACTGGACACAGGTAACCTGGGGAGGACGGGACCTTGGGTGCAGGGACCACACTCTGCAGCTGAGGTTGACCCTGACAGGGCTGCCAGCAGGAGGCTCTGTGCTGACCACGTGCCCAGCAGCTGGGCAGCATGTCCTTCCCTGAAAGAGAATCAGGGTGGCACATCTGGGCGACTACCACACTCCTCACACCACCCCACAAAATGTACTCCTCCTTACCACACACAAACAGATGCCTACTGAAATTTCACCTTCCAGGCATTCATTTTAATGCAAATATTTCTGAAATGTAACCCTTAAGTTGGTACAACCTATTGATTTCTTAGTGAAACAGCTTCCCACTCTTCCCCAAAGAAGCTTTAGGAAGGATCAAGTATGCATGAGACACAGGAGCCAAAGAGCACGGTGGAGTGGCGGATGGGAGGGCATAAACCAGTGGCATTATTGGTGTCAAGCCATCTCCTCATTTTACAGATGAGGAGACCAAGGCCCCAGGAAGGGAGGCGACTCAGACAAGGCCTTCCAGCTGGTGGGACCAGAACTCAGCTCCTGCTCCGAGCTCTCCCTCTGACCTCCTCTCACCCAAACATATTGAGAGCAGTTAGGGACTCTGCCAGCAGAGACAGAGTATGTCTCTTTAATGTACAAAATGGTACCTGCAGCCGGAAATAATCATTCCTTTGGCTTCACTCGTAAACAGAATAGAGCCGTGTGGTCAGGAGAGTGAACTCATTGCTATGCGTGCATAGCCTATGAGGAATAATGGTTTACTAATGTGGGAAACACACAAAACAAGCATTCTCCAATCTCCCTAAATCTTATTTCTTCATTGCTCAGGTGGGGATAATGAATCCTGCTTGCTTATTTCCCAGTGTGGCTGTGAAATTTTAAGAAGAGGCAGTGGAGTGTACAGTATATTCTTATTTAACAAGAGTCAGGCACTTATTTTAGAAGTTCCTTTAGACCTGGTAATAATTAAAATATTAAAGAACCAAAACTGCCTGGGTTTCAACCAATCTGAATGAAATCCAGCTGCAAATTCTGATCTAGCTGTCCCATCAGCATCTACTGGGTGAAAACCAGACTTACCTTTAGGGTTAAGATCCCTTCCCAAATCCCCCCCACATTTACCTTCATTGATATGATACTTGCTGGAATGTGTTTGTCTTATTGAAGTCCACTGGGCTTAGAAATTACTTTGGACTATTGTGCAGGAATACTTTGTGTTTGCCTATTGGATTTATTTTATTAAGGACAATTCCTATTTATTGGGCTTTTAATAAACGATGTTCCTCCCAGGGTTGTCAATCCCATTTTCTATTGAGCGTCTGATATACTTCAGATACTTACAGGTTTAAAATTATTTTTAGCACATAAACATTTAGAACAAAAAAATGCTCTAATAAAGATAACAATGACAACAAAAGCAACAGTGGCAACAAAACAGCAGGTTAAATGTAAAGCAGGTGGCAAAGAAAACTGGCACTGAAATAGCACATGGCCCAGGAATCTCAAGAGAAGCCCAGACTATTGGCATTAGATGTTAATCCTTCAGTAATTACGGAGCTCAGTGACCTGAGAAAGAATCGGCAGTGAGCAAGCTTACCTCAGTCATGATTCCCACCCCTGTGCTCATGCCAGCGGGGGGCCCTGGGCTGGTTTAAGTTCTAGCAAGAATCTCATACCAGTGCAAACATTTACATAATACAGGCTATTTATCTTGGCTCCAAAGAGATGCAATCATCTTTCAGAGTTCACATGACATCAAAAACACGTTTAAACTTGGGCTATCAGCCTGCTCAAATTACCCCACAGTAATGCATTTGCGGTGATTCAGGATTTTTCTTTTTTTGGAACAGTGATTCCCCACTTCTAATATCTCATTCATTCTTCTACATTTATTGAATAGGAAGTAGAGTGGGGAGGAGGAATAACTCAAAGGCCGGGTCTTCCTTTATGCATCCCTTGATCACACCTCTATGGCGTCAAGGGCTGACCTGCCAGGAATTATCATCATGCTGTCCTT
Organism: Balaenoptera acutorostrata; assembly: GCF_949987535.1. Lineage (NCBI taxonomy): Eukaryota > Metazoa > Chordata > Mammalia > Artiodactyla > Balaenopteridae > Balaenoptera > Balaenoptera acutorostrata. The sequence goes on from NC_080067.1 coordinate 123,457,820, forward strand.
CCTGAAAAAAAAAAGTGATGCTAATGACTTGAGAGTAGGACCTACGCAGTGACTTGCTTTCTCAGGGATGCTGAGTTCTGCTACTCTCTCCTGACCTCTCAATGAGAGCAATGAAAGAAGTTAAGAGGCCAGAGTGCAGCTACAGAGAGAAAGTGCATTGCATTGCTCTGGCCTCATTAACCCTGTGCTCAAACCAAGTGAGTCAAACCCTTTTAGAGAAACAATTCCCTTTTCAGCTCTCAGGTAAAGTGGATCTGTGAAAATTGCCTATGGACTTTGTGCCAAATTAGGTAAACAATAAGAACACAGAGCTAGTTCCTCATCCCTGAAAGATGAAAAGTCTCAAATTGAGGGGGGGAGGGAGGAAGTCTAAGTTTTTAAAAGTGATTTCCAAACTTCTGAAATTTATAAAAATTGAGTGAATGTGATGTTGAATACGTAGATAAAATTGCTGTAATGGTCAGTAAAATCTTTCAACTCTAAAAATTGTATGATTCTAAAACAGAGCCTATGCAAAGATATATTTTCTTTCTGAAACCTGTAGTCCTTTCCCTTATGGAGAAAAGAAGTGTTCTTCCTTTTTAGACACAGGCATTCATCTTTCATTCATTCATTCCCCAGACATTTATGGAGCAGGACATTGCTGGTACGTGAAAATAAGTAAACTGTAGCTGCTTTCTGTCCTCAAGGGACTTACCGTGCAGGCAAGAATGGATCGTTAATTAACCCATCAATATGACTTATGGAAAGTTTAACAAATGGACATACATTCTCTAGTTTATCGTCACACCAAGATGAGATGTCACAAAGAACTATGAAGGATCAGTCTCAATCTTCATCTCCAGCACAGACTGAACACATTTCTTTTCAGAATGATGACATATTTCCACGATGCATGTGTTTTTATGAATGTAGCTTATCGCTACATAAGGTTCCTTGACATCTATAAATGTTCCAGCACCACAATAAAAAGTATAATTTTCTTTTTTGGTAGAGTCTATACTATAATCAGTAGAGCATAGAATGGCTTATCATTTAGAAAATATGTAAGTCAAGCTTATGGGGGTTTAAAACAAAATGTCTTGGTCATTTTCAAGTAATATAAGTGTTAAAGTACATGCTGAATTAATTCCAGGAGGGCTTTTTGTTGTGGTGGTGGTGGGTTTCTTTGGTAAGTGTATAACTTAAATGATTCTTAATTTTAAAGTGTAGTTTTGGCCAAGACATTTAATGTTGAAAAGTGGCTATTCAGCATGCAAGAGACCATAAGTATATTTCATAACAATTTTTATTATAAAGCAGCATGCATTTTAAAACTTGTTATTTACACAAAAGGCCCTAATGGATATAATACCTTGTCAGATCAATAATCAATGTTCTTAAAAGTCACTTAATTCAAATTTATGTAATCTGCATTATGAAAAGATCTTATATACATATTTACATCATAACTCCTAGTGGTTTTTTCATAGCTATTTCTGTCCCTAATGTCATCTTATGTACCATGATGAAGGAAATATTTTTTAAGACCAACACTACTAGAATATCCAAAGATGTTATTGCATAAGCAAGTACACTGGAAGTCACCTAAGACTGTGATAATGTCACTAAAATTACAATATTCAGATGAGTCGCCTTTCTTGTGATTTTCCTAGTTATGACCTCTAATGGATTAACCATGGTGTGATGAGAACAAGAAGATTCAAAGAAAATTGTAAAAGAGTTCACAACAAAATATTTCTAGTATCTTAGGTGTCTGTCAAAACAATGTATATGGCCTTTGCTAGTCATTATACAGATAAGAGGAAATAAAAGACACCATGGCAACCTGAAATTTTCCTAGAATCTGTGGACACATGAGTCAACTGTGTGCTTTTCAGTATTTACAGAGTCAACTATCACCTATCAGTCTTATAAAACTGGTACCAGTTCAATATGACACACATATCAAGAGCTTTTGGGGAAAACAAAGAACTCATTAGATCTGTCCCCAAATCTCCAATTTATATTCCTCTTCAGATTATGTGTTGTCCTTTGGGTTTTGAAAGACGCAAATATCTAAACCTACTTCTTTTCTTGGTTCATCTTTGAGATGTGTTTTTACGTCTCCATGTTGTTCACCTAATTATTGCTCTTTTTCCTAAAATAAGCCCAAGGGCAATTTGATACAGTCAGCATCTTTGAGTTTCCCATAACCATATATATATATTGATATTTGTCCCAAAGTGTAATAAATTCATGCCCTCCTCTGCCCACCCCCAACCTATCCACAGGTAACCCCTGAGAAGCAACTCTAAACCTTAAGAAATCTCTGGTTTTGGGTTACAGTCTCTTTAAGGATTATATAAAACTTGGAATTCATTATCTGCTTTTTTTCTGTTCTTCAAAAATAAACTCCAGTGAATGATATCACACACAAAAAAAGAACAAAATGTAAACAATTTTGATTTTTAAAATTTTTTTTTTTTAATTTTACTTATTTATTTATGGCTGTGTTGGGTTTTCGTTTCTGTGCGAGGGCTTTCTCTAGTTGTGGCAAGCAGGGGCCACTCTTCATCGCAGTGCGCGGGCCTCTCACTATCGCGGCCTCTCTTGTTGCGGAGCACAGGCTCCAGACGTGCAGGCTCAGTAATTGTGGCTCATGGGCCCAGCCGCTCCACGGCATGTGGGATCCTCCCAGACCAGGGCTCGAACCCATGTCCCCTGCATTGGCAGGCAGACTCTCAACCACTGCGCCACCAGGGAAGCCCCAACAATTTTGATTTTTAATAACTTTCTTTTGACTTAACTTGACTGTACCCTAAATCCAAACTTTATAATTGATGGCTTTCTTAGAAATGTTATATTATCAGTTCCTTCTCCTTCTCATTTGCTTCCTCCTTTTCATTCCTTCAAGAGCCCTGTAAATCATATGATTAACTTTCAAACCAAGACTGGTTGATGTGAGTGAAAGAAATCTAATTGGAACACAATCACCCCCCAAATGCTCTTAGCATTTTTTGTGCATCTAAATGTGATCTGAATTTCAGATATGGTTTTCTATTTGACATTTATTTTCCTCCAGCATATATGTTCTACATCTTTACCTAAATTGGGTTGTTATCTTTTTCTGCCCTTTTGAACTTAACACTATAAATTAACTATTATCCTGCCGAAATAAATTCCTTTGCAGATTTTATGTATATAGAGGGTATTTCAATTTCATTCAAGAATAAATGTTGCTATTATGACCCATAGAATAATTTATTGATCGTTGAGAGTAAAAACTACCAGTACACTATTAAAAAGAATTTATTGTTAATTTCAGAAATAATATTTTCAAGTACTTTCTTCACTTAAGGGAATATATGATCACTCTAAGAAATAAGTTGTATTTGAAATAATAAAAAGCTCATATTCAAAATACATTATTATTAATTTTAAGATAAAAGTAAAGAGATCCATTAGCAAAATACAGTGAATTTTGCTAGTTCCTGGGACTGCTGTTTGACTAGACATGGTTTAGAAATTCAATCCATTTGTTTCTCTCCAGCTTCCATTACAAAGTCACTTCTCCCTTGGGCTTCCCTGGTGGCGCAGTGGTTGAGAACTGCCTGCCAATGCAGGGGACACGGGTTCGAGCCCTGGTCTGGGAGGATCCCACATGCCGCGGAGCAACTGGGCCGGTGAGCCACAATTACTGAGCCTGCGCGTCTGGAGCCTGTGCTCCGCAACAAGAGAGGCCGCGATAGTGAGAGGCCCGTGCACCGCGATGAAGAGTGGCCCCCGCTCGCCGCAACTAGAGAAAGCCCTCGCACAGAAACGAAGACCCAACACAGCCATAAATTAAAAAAAAAAAAAAAAAAAAATCACTTCCCCCAGGACAAAGTTAAGTAATCATTTATCTTGGAATTAATGGGTCCAAAATAAAGGAATCATTAAGTATTTTTATACTTAAAATAAATCCTTACTACAAGGGAGAAAAGAAGTATATACTTTCAAATCAATAATAATACAGAAATATCTATTGTATCTAGACTGCTTCTTAAGAAACAGCAGGGAATTTCAGTGAAATTAGCAAGAATTACAATATATCTCAACTGCAAGATGAAAAAGAGACAAAGTGATAATTGCATAAAGCACTATAGGAAAAATGGTTTTATCATATATAATCAGACAACCCATAGGATATTAGTTTTTTGTTTTTGTTTTTAACTGTATAAAACTAAAAATGTGTTACTTCATTTTGCTGTTGTAGAGTCTCCATTTCCCCATTTGGAGTGTTGACTTTTGGAATTTATACTAGTTCCAATAGTACAGAAATCATGGCCAAATTTGAGAGCTTAGGTACCAAAAGACCCCGACATTAATCTGGTTAGGGTTAGCCAGGCAAGAGTAATTCTTCTATTACTTGTGTGCACATTTCTGGTGCTTAAGAAAACAGATGCTGAAAAACTGTACTTGACCAAGGAGGTAGATTTATGGCTCCTTAGGAATCTACCACATGGGAGCATGGGGCCTTTGCGGTTAAAGACATCTAAATAACAATAAGGCAGTATCACAAAGCAGGAAACAGACCTTGGCTCTCTTCAGTTTTGGGTTATTGGGGTTTGGAGAGAGAAACTTATGTCTCCTGCCAGACACAATTTTTAAATATTTATAACTTGGTCACCCGTTATCACTTTAAACCATTTTGTCCATGAAGGGTGACACTTGTACAGCAAGTCGTATTTCATTATTAGGTGAAAACTTTTTTTGAACAAGTGAAAACATTTGTCTTTAATGGTGATTAAATGCCTGACAAGTTAGAATTTTTACAGAGAACAAAATGAGCTAAGTGCAAAAACAGGTTTCCAAAAATAAATAACAAATGTATAAAGGAGACTAATGCATCAAGTATTTCCAAATCAGGGAACCCAAAACATCTTTAAAGTAAATTTAATCATTTCTTTATAAAACCCTACAAAATAACAGAATAAAGATATCCTTATAACATAATGTATATAATTATCAACATATTGGGCACTTCTTTGCTTTTGTTTGTTTGTCTTCTGTAGTAGCTTCCTTTCACTGAGTATTTTTATCCTGGCAACAGTTCTACTCTGCATACACTCTGTTTATTAATCAGTGCTTCAGTTCAACACAGGACCTATGAAATGTTTTTAACTTGCTCCTTTATTGTGTTAAATCTATTTGAATAGAAACAAAGTAGCAGTTAAACCTTTAGGAGATGATCATATTTGCACAGTGCAAATCACAAGATACATTCTCAAAGTAATTTTCGTGGCTTTCTTCTAAATCTATGAAACATATCATTGGTTAAAAAAAGGTAAAAGATTGTTTAAGTTGGCAGTAGGACGCAGAAGAAATGAAAACAAAAATTTGCTAAGAAAATACTCAGGCTGAATATGGTCAGGGCTGAAACTCATGAGTAAACATGTAGCCATTCTGAAGGTACCCTACATTTCTTTCCCTTTCCATTTCTTGGTCACATTCGTTCAGTGAGCTTAACCTCACACTTTAATTGCTGCCTCTCTAGTTGACTTGGCAGCCAGGAGACTCTAACCTAGGAGTTTAAACATGTGTTGTTGTTGTTTGAGAAGTAGGAGTTCTGGCTTTGGCATTAGGTCCAACTTTTACCCCACAGGAGATGATGGATCTAAATCTCATTCTTTGTAAAGCTTGCTTAGTTGATTGGTGGGTGACAAAGCAATATGTACTAATTAGGCAGAAGTCGGTGGCATGAGAAATGAATTTTACAGACAAACCAAAATTTTACCTGTGAATGAAATTTTCAAATTCTTTGAAGAGAGCTTAAAACAGGCAAAACACAATTGATTGAAGGGTTTTTTTTACTTTTTATTTTTTGTAGAACTCCTGTAGAACTTTATTTCTTATAGCACTCAGAAATTTCAGTGTGCTCTACTGGTTTTTCTCTTCTACCAGGTTGCATCTTCCTTGAAGATCTTTACCATGTCTGATTTAGATTTTGTCTCCATGCATCTAGAAGTCTCTATTTAAGGTAGCCATTCAAATACTTGTTAAATGCAGGGCCCCTATGGCACCCTTTTGCAAAATGGGATCGAAGGAATGTTTCCTCTAGGAAGATGCCGGTCTGCATCAGGGTGGTTGATGGGCAAGTATGCCTAGTTTTGAAACAACCATGTTCCTTGAAGCATTTACCTCTCTTGTATTCTTTTTGAAATTAATCCCATTAATACAGGAGAGAGAGAGGACGGTTTTAAGGTAGGTCCTTTGGAAGAAAGTAATACTCTGTGTCAATGTTTCTTAAATTCAGGCTCGAGCAATGGACTGAATCACAAGTGGAAAAAGTCTCATGCCATTCAAGGTCTTATGTTTTTAGTATACTCAAAAGTATAGTATAATATAGTATAATTATTTTTTTCTTCAAGTGTATGGAAATGAAATTAGGAGGGCATGATAGTTTGGGAGTGACGAGCTTTTCTTTATCTGAATGTGCATAGTCAGAGGGCCCTGGGTTTTTGCGGAAGGCTATGTATTTGTTACTGTACTTATAATAACCCTCAAGTCACTCATTATCAACATCTCAACAGCTTGCCTTGGAAAGTTATGAAAGCTCAGAGTTAATGGCCATGCTAAATTTTGGCCAAGCAACCCAAACTCTCACCTGCAATTTTGTATGGTGCTGGATCTATTCTAGAGGTAATTATATGAGGTGAGACTTTGAGCAAAATACAAGCAGACACATGTTATATAAAAGGGATGATTATTACTTACTTTGTTATTTTTTAAAGTGGAAATATACTTTGTCTTGTTGAAAAGTGGGTATCAGATGTCATAAATCATTTAGTAGCATATTTGAGATAAAAAGTATTGTCAGTATATCTAAATTCTTACACATAAATGCCCTCAAGTCTGAAATTCCAAATCTAGCTTAAGCAATTTATGACCATTATTTCATCAATGCTCAAATTTATTTTCCTTCTCCACACTCAGTATCCATTGTTCACATTCATATACTAATAAATATACATATTTAAATTAGTGTAACATTAAATCTATAAGAATAATCAAGATCTATTAAAATATATGATAAAATATACAAAACTTTTATTTAGAAATGGAACTCTTTCAAAGATCCAACTAGAACTTTTCTATATAAAACATAAATGGCAAATTTTTCAGTTTATTTTGTCACGTTACCTTTCAATATGTTTTATTCATTTTCTAAATATAAAAGCTTCGGCATTATTAGCTACAGAAATGTCATTAGTAGGAAGAAGATAGAAACAAACAAGTAGCTTCACTCCCTGTACCAAATTTCTTAAATTTCAGAAAGACCTAGTGTCCAAAGGCCAAAATCATCCCCAAATCAATGAACAGAAAATACTAAGGCTTAGTCGTATACAGTACAGTGGCTTGTCTGCAGGAAAGGGATCAGAAACAGCATAAAGAGAGATACTGGCCATCTTATCTTAGCTCAGTCCCTACTCACCCCCCTTCACCTAGGCCAGTACATGCCAAACAAGCACCAAAAACAACCAATAAATGAAAGGAAACTCAAAGGTCACTAGGGGTCATTATTTTCACATACCTTTGAATAATGAGAGCATCACATGTCAGCTAGAGGAGAACAAAATGTCACATTCTCCAGCTAAAGGTCGGCCTCGGTCAAAGGTCACAGAAGGGAGGCCAGGAAATAACCTAAGAGGTTAAGCCGGGTGCACAAAGAAAGGTCACCAAATGTCAATGAAAGCACGCAGCTGTTGTGAGATGAAAACAACTGAGGCACCCTTTTGTGCTGACATCGGCCAGAAAAAATGTCTCTGCTGACATTTTTTTTTAGCTGGCAGTTTTATAGGACATTGACATTAATTTACCCAACCCCGAATTAGCCTTTTAAAAGCAACAGTTTGGAAGTTAAGTGCAGCAGTTTCCAAAGAATCATAACCATGACATTTTTATTTCAAAAGATTAATACGGCAATGGACTTCTAACACCAAATTTAGATCGGAGCTCTTTCATGGTGACAATGTATTAGAACTGGGCCTGAGAACAGGTAGCAATCAGTAATCAGTATTTTCATATTTTTAAGAACTACTATTATTCTCTTAACTAAAAGGTACTCAGAAGACTCAGCCTGTTAAAGGACTGGAAGATATGAATGATTTCACATTTTACTGAGCTTGACAGTTAGAAGTTCTTGATCTAGTAATAAAAGCCATTCAAAGGAAAGAGAAAAGACTGACACACTTGCAACTCCATTTTAAAGGAATTTGTGCAAAACACTTGCAGGAAAAAAATCCTTATCTATCTGAGTATCAATCCCTGTTTCAAAATAATGATTTCCATTTTAAAAATGGAAAATTTCCATTTTAATTTCTGAAAGAAATTCAGAGAAAACAAGTACCTTGAATTATTCAGCTACTTAACTTATGGTTGATCCCTACTAGCTGCTTCAGTTTCCTGTGGATATGTGGGTCTATTTTATAAACACACACACTCACCTGATACTGATCCAGCATTAGCAGCTGTTTCCAGACAACATTAGAACATTCCTTGTCTATAAACATCCTTTACTGATTCACAGGCACAAGACTATGTTTTAAATGCAAGATGTACTTTTCCATCCTCAGGGTTCCAAAAAGTGGCCCCAGTTTATGACTTGGGCAGCTCCACTTTTTTTTCCCAAATCTTTCTGAAACATTTGCGCCACCTTCTTAATCACCTTTGTTCCAATTCTACGTGTTCTTAAGAGGGAGAACATTGTGTATTTATAAAATAAAAATAATAAAGATAAAAGTTCCCATAGAAGGAAGACTGTAAAGACTATTTCAAAAGCAAGGGAAAACTCTGCCTTGATTCTATATTCCAGATGATTCTTTTCTTGTTTGTTCCTTTATAAACTCCCAGGGAGACTGCCAAACAATAATACTCACCCCAGGATTACTTCAGGACTCACCCAGAGGTAAAACTACCTTCCTACTTAATGGACCTTAGATGTATGAGGACTGTCAGGAGAACACCGTAAATCGTGGAGATGAGAAGGGAGGGGGTGGGGAGAGCTACCCAAACCCTCTGCACTTAGGAGAAAGAGTTATTTAACACATCAGGAAAGTGCATTTAATAAATGAAGTCAGGGACTTGAACATGTCATATTCAATCTATACAGAGGTGGCTGAACTTTCGTTAAAAAGCCATTTTTATGCTGGTTGCTTTTCTTACAAAATTTTCTACACCTCCAGTGTATGAAATGGATATGTAAGCAGCTGATTGAGAAATAGCTAAGGTCAAAGTTAATAAGGAAAGCAGAAGGTCTAAAAGCAGGTTGTCTTTTTTTCCCCTTAGAGTTCAAGAGACTCCATATGATTTGGGCATGACATATTAATGTTTCTGACACAAGGTTTTTTAAAAAAATCTGTTCTCAACTGATACTTGGGCAGTAACAAACGTAGGAGGTATTCCATTGCTGGAACTACAAAGATGAACTTTCCCCTTCTAATTTCATTCATGGGCCAGCCTTTTATCTTTAAAGGTAGAATGATGGAGGAGCTAGTCTGGGGACAAATAAAATGATAATCAAAGACTTGGAGGGATCAAATATTGCCTTAAAATGTCAGGACCATAGAAGTTACAGGATGTAGAAGCTGGTGAGCATCAAAGAAAAAAGTAAGAATGTAGAATTAGATGCCCCTCTTGGAAAAAAAAAAAGGAAAATATTCAACAAGTATATCAACAAATACCAAACTGCACGGCCATTTTGGAAGATGTTTTGTATCCCCTCAGTCTTTCTTGATACCTTACATTTTAAGTTGTAAGCATCTCTGAGTTATTTTGTCACACAAGAGTATAACACCTCCACCAAATCAGCAAATGGGTTTGGTGCCCCATAAGGGCTTTAATTGAAACTTGGAACACACACAGGGAAGCTCATCAGAAGAACATGTGCCAAATTGAAGATTAGTATCTACTCTAAAATGGATACTATAGCTTCTCTGAAAAACTATCCCCTCATCTTCAGACACAGGGAAATTTATCTTTATATGATGCTCTTGAACTTGGAAACAAAAACCACACTTGGCAAAAAAACAGGCAAACAAACCAAAACCCCTGAATATTGCAAAGGAAAAAAAAAATCTCACTTGATTTTAGAAGGTTTGGAAAAGTCACACTTGTCTTACTTCATGTATATGGTACTCAATGATAGACAAAAAAATGAGAAATCCCAATACCTGAAAACTTGTGTATTTGCACCCTTATGTGCAAATTATTCTCTAAATGCCTTGAAATTGTTGATTCTTCTGCTCTATATTAACTTGACGTATTTTTTTTGTCAAGTCATGGTTCTTTTTCTAGCATCTGAAAATGTGCCAAACTAAATGTCAGTGCCTTCATAAGGAAGATTTAGAGTTCCTTTTGGAGCAGATAGAAGCCTCAAATGACAAACATGCTTATTCTGAACCTCCCTGCTGCAGGTGTGACTTACCCCAGAACAAGGTCAGAGAAGGTAGCAGAGAGAGAGCTACAATTTGTTTGACTTGACATTCCCAAGTATTTCCCTTTGTTATCCCTGGATCATCATTCTGTGGCAGAGGAAGAGAGCAAGGCAAGCGCCTGCTTTCAGGTGTATCTGGCTGGTAGCCCTACATACAGACAGCAGCTGCGGACTTCGCTTTATGAAAAGCTTCCATCTGAGTTTAATACTGTTAAAGCATTGCAGGGGCAAGTTTTGAAGTCTTTCCTCAGGCCAAACTCTGGGTGAAGAGTTTGCCCCATCCTCCTCCTTATCTAGCCTTTTAGCTAAACTTGAGCGACCACACACTGCCGCAGAGTGGCTGGAGTGGCACAGGAGAGGTGGGAGGTCCAGGCAAGGCCCAGGCTCCTTAAGTCCATCAATTCTAAGATAAGTCTGGGGGATGAAAGGACAGAAGTCAGGCATGGGAATGTTTTAGCACTCAGTCAACCTTTATTTTTACCTATTAGAGGGCAAAGGCAGTTCTGGGCATTAGGAATACAAAGTCATGAAGTCATGTTTCCAATATTCAAGGTGTTTAGTAGAGGGTTAGAACACTCTGCCCTGGACGTCCCAGTGACACTACCTGCTATTAGATTTGGCTTCCCTCTTGGGTCGCCACTACCCTGGGGACCAAGAGGACAAGGCCTTTATCTCAGTGAAAAGCAATTTCCTCCCTCCCTGACTCATTGCCCTCTCCTGCCTTGACCTCATGCAGTGTCATACACTGATGATTTGGGGGCATAACTAAGGCAGCACTGGGGAATTTAAGGATATAATCTCTATATATTATATGAATAGTATAAGTTTCTTTTCAGATTTTCAATGAACTTAGAAGTTTCAGAGCCAGTCTCATTTTTTTTTTTTTTTTTTTAGAAATCATAGGAAATGCACTTATTTTTTTTTTTCATTTGTCAAAAGTTTATTTGTCATAATAAAAATAATGTTTTTGGGGGGACGGTTCAAAAGAATAAACAAAGATTGAGGAAATGCACTTTTTTGGGGGGGGTTGTGTGTATTAGTTATCTATTTTATTTATTTATTTATTTATTTATTTATTTATTTATTTATTTATTTATGGCTGCGTTGGGTCTTCGTTTCTGTGCGAGGGCTTTCTCTAGTTGCGGCGAACGGGGGCCACTCTTCATCGCGGTGTGCGGGCCTCTCACTGTCGCGGCCTCTCCTGTTGCGGAGCACAGGCTCCAGACGCGCAGGCTCAGTAATTGTGGCTCACGGGCCCAGTTGCTCTGCGGCATGTGGGATCTTCCCAGACCAGGGCTCGAACCTGTGTCCCCTGCATTGGCAGGCAGATTCTCAACCACTGCGCCACCAGGGAAGCCTCAGTCTCATTTTTATCTTATTGAATTCTTCTACTGTGTGAAAAAAGGACTGTCTCCCAAACTGTTCTCAGTCTTAACGAGACCTGCCACCACAGAGAATTTCCTGCTGTGTCCTTTCTTTCCTCTCTTTAGATCTCCTTCCTTGACCTTTATTTCACAGCATCTGAACCTACTTGCCCCTGCCCACTGTCCACTTGTATGGCTTTTCTGCTGGAGGTTATTCCTAGTCCTCTTTCCAACCTACTGTTTTTGACTTTTGTGACCTACCTCTGCATTTGCCAAGCAATCCCAACAGATTTCCACCACGCATTTCCAACACTGAGAGTGACATTGATCTCGAAACTCAGCTACATCGCTTAGCAAAACTCCCTGAATACACCCAGTCACCCAATTTAAGGAAGTAAGACTTCTCTAACAAAGCGAGAGGGGAATGACCTATTTTAAACTAAAATACTGAAAAATTCTTATTCTCAATCCAAAGGTGAAAAAGTGAAAAAAATGAGTCATAAAGAAAATGAATGATCTCCTCTTGTAACCCTTCCATTAGAGAAATGGACAATACTTGGGTAATGATGTTCAATTTATTCATAAGAAGACAAAGGGGCATTTTTTTTGCTGTATGGTTCCCTTGGGAGAGGCCTTTTGCCAAGTGAGGATTTTCTGAAGGTGTCTGGGACATTTTCTTTATGCAGGTCTGCAAGGGCCCTTTCACTCCTAGCATTTCCCCCTATCCATTTTCATCTTTCCCTTCTAAATGCAATGGATGTCTATGCACATACTTTTTATGCCAAATACAGAAGTGGAATGGCATGTAGGTCCCATGTTATCTGACCTTTAAATTGAAAACAATCTTTAAGCAAGGCTGGTGGGGTCCTGGGTCCTAGCAAGATAGAGAATTCACTCTGCATAGGGCTTAAATGAAGAGACATTAATGACAGGATCCTTA